>NC_077227.1:703168770-703468770 GCF_027887165.1 Monodelphis domestica
AATTGTGCTGGGAGCAGCATGTTACAGTAGAAAAGGCAATGGTCTTGGAGTCAGAGGACCTAGGTTCAAATATTACTTGTGTCACCATGGGAAATTCACTTATTCTCTCTGGGTCTTAGTTTCCTTCTCTATAAAGTAATGGGGTTGGAATAGATGCCATCTAAGTCTCCTTTCTGCTTTATATCTCTGATCCTATGAATTCACACTTAGATTAGATGTCACAAGTTCCCTTTCAATCATAAAAGTATGCTTTTTGATGATTCTGTGGCTGCTAAATGATAGAGTTGCTATATGGGCATGTCCTTGGAATTTTGTTGGTTGACTAGTCTCTCTGTGGTTTGTGAGGCTTCGTGGAATATTTTGATGTTCCAAAACAAAAGAATGCATCACCCTATCTCTTCCTAAGAGCCATCCCACCAGAGCTGTGACCACATAGTCTAGACATGTAGGCAGTAGTCTTCCAAGGCTGTGGAAGCAGGCCTCCCAGTGGAAGAGAGGGAGAAAGAATGCTTGTTTGAAAGAAGAAAGACTGATGTGGTGAGGGACAGGCAGCCTTTAAGTTTTCCAAAGAGTCATAGAATTTTTGAGTTAGAAGGAACCTCAAAGATGGCCTAATTCAACCCGAGGAAGAATTACAGTAGGACTGACAGGTTTTCATCTAATTTTTGCATGAAGACCTAAAGTAAGGGACAGTCTATTTCTTCTGGAGATGCTTTTGATTCATTTACCAGGAACCAGGGCTTGTTGAATAAGAAATATATACTATGGAGTACACAGTATCAATATATTTTATTATTATATATGAATAATAATATATTATTATTATTATGTGGTACATACTGGTTTTCTGACAAATGGCCAGATAGAATGCATTAGGTCCAGGGAATACGAAGACATTTTTATACATTTTATACGTATACATGAGTTCTGAGCTTGAAGTCAGGAAGACTTGAGTTCAAATCTGAACTTAGACACTTACTAGCTGTGTGACCTTGTGCAAATCATTTAATCTCTGCCTTGGTGTTCCCATATGAGAAATGGAGATAACAAGAGTAACTACCTCCCAGGTTTGTAGTGAGGATTAAATGAGATAAAATTTCTAAAGCATTTAATACAGTGCATAGCACATAGTAGCATTAGGTAAATTAATAATAATAATATTATACAGTCAAAATAATTTTTGGGGGCAGCTAGATGGCTCAGGATATAGAAAGCCAAGCCTAGAGATGACAGGTCCTAGATTTAAATTGGACTTTGGACATTTCCTAGCTATGTGACCCTGGGCAAATCACATAACCCCCATTGCCTATCCCTGTATAATTGTCAAAAAATCCAAAATTTTCAGGGAAAGAAGCTTGGTAACTTCTTGAATCCAGAAAATGAACTTTTTGAAGAAGACTCCATGAAGATGTCCAAAGAAAACCTCCACAGCCTCAGAAGATCCAGCATGAACTTTGGAGTATAACTGATTGAACTGCTGGGCATAATCTTTTTTAATGTAAATGTATATGCCAAAGGGAATTGCCCCCTAATTGTCTTATTGTCAAACATTGCTCTCCCTCCCTCTCTCTATTTCTTTTAGTTCCCTCTTATCTCTAACTATTGTGGTTTCTGATTATGTTAAAATGATCCATTGGGGAGACTAATCTACCAAAGGATCACAGGGAGAATTGTGAAAGAGAACTCTTTACTCTTTTGTCTATCCTGAGTTAACACTAACTTAAGTACCCCTACTTAGTACCTCACTAGACTGAAGACAGGATTTGTCTTTGTCCACTTTTAAATTGAATCAACAAAAATTAAACACCTTACTTAGTACTAGGCGAGAAGCTAGCAAGGTACTAAAGAGAATTCACACCCTTAGAAATTCAATCAAATCAGGAAACTGTGAACCTTTTTGATGAGAAGTTAACCTTCAGAAGGTGAGAAGTCGATCCTACAGACACTGCCCCTCTGGGTAGTGGTAGACAATTTGGAAACTGTGATTGGCCCCTGTGAAGAGGAGAAGGGATAAGAAGTCACCATAAAAAGCAAGACCCCAACTCCATCAGAAACGATTGTCTTTGAGAAGATAGTCTGAAGAGATTGTCTTCTGGAGATAGTCTTAGATGGTCTTTGAGGGAGTTTAGCTGGAGACTATGGCCTGGATTGTGGGCTTAGAGCTCAGCTTCTACTTGAACTCTGACTCTTGGACTACCTTATTGGGTGAGTAAATGGCTGACCCTTTTCTAGCTTCTGGAGATACTAGTTTCCATCTTGGAGGAGGCTTGTGGTTACTCACTACCAACCTTCCTGGTTGAGAGCTAATTAATCTCTGCCTGGATTAAGCAGACCTGAAGCAAAACACTTAGGTTGATAGGACAGATAAATCCTCCATCACCCTCATATTTCTCTTCTTTATTGTTTCCTCTCTATTTGTAAACATTTGTAAATAATTTTCTGACTAAAGATATAATAAATACTATGACCACATAATTTCATATAATCATCATTCAACCATCAATTTTAACCTTTGCAGCCCTTACCATTCTTATACTTTGGAACCAATACATATACTAAATACTCAATTCCAAGATAAGGATAAGGGTTTTTAAATAAAAATAAATCTTCAAAAATCATTCATTAAGTGGTTATTAGGTTCTAGGTACTATTTTGGGAAGACAAATACAAAAATGAGATGCAACATATTGTTAAGGTGTTCACATTCCATTAGAAGGATGTAAAATATACAGTTTAGGGAAGTAGGGGACAAGGAAGGCAGTTTTGGTTTAGGGTATGAGGAGTATGAGTAGTACCATGTTTGTTGTTGTTGTTGAGTTATGCTCAAGTTTCTGTGACCCTGGGAACCATATAGTCCATGGGCTTTTCTTGGTAAAGATTCTAGAGAGCTTTGCCTTTTCCTTCTCCACATGCCACCACAGGGAAGTTGATTATCAAGTCCTTTCTAGGAGCTAGCCTACTACCTAACATATAGTATGTATAAAATACCTTGTGGGTTGGTTGATTACTGTTCTCAGAGCAAGAGAGGGGAGAGTATATGTTTTCTGGCAGGGAAGATGGTAGGTAACTGGATAGATGGTGATGAATGAACTGGAATTGACTAGATGTGATGTTCACTTACCCATCAATCAGGGCAGCTCGCCCACAAGGCAGAGTCCTAAAGTTCAGTGGATTTTCTTTTTTAGGGCGGGGAGGTTTGGTCCCAAATGTCTGGAGGGTTGTTTCTCCAGATGGGGTGAAGCAGGGTAGCAGAAAGTTAAATGGCAAGAGGCTAGTGGATGGAGGTAGGTCCTGGTTTCTTGGAGGATGTCTAGATAGAACATGCCACACTCTTTGGAAACAAAGACATTCATGACTGTCCTCAAGGAGTCTATATAGATTCTATTGGGAGAGACAACATTATAAATGTAAATATATCTAAGATGTATACAAAAGAAACACACAGTAATTGTGATGGGAAGCACTGGTGGCTTTTTTAAAAAATTGTCTTCTCTTTTAGAATTGATCAATCAGTTCCAAGGCAGAAGACTGGTAAGGGCTTTGCATTTGGGATTAAGTGACCTGCCTAGGGTCACACAGCTAGGAAATGTATGAGGTCACATTTGAACCCAGGACCTCCCATCTCCCAGTCTGGCTCTCTCTTCATGGAGCTACCTATATGCCCCATTAGTGGATTTCTGTAGGAACTAGATCTTAAAGGAAATCAGATTCTAAGGGGTGGCAGTAAAGAAGGAGACATTCTAGACATGAGGTGGGAAGGGAGTAGTTACCAGACCTATACAGGTCTGGTAATTGGAGATGGAATTTTGCATGTGAAGAACATCAAATAGGTCAGATTTTTAAAAATTAATCATTAATCCTAAACTTTACAAATAAAATGAGAATTTCCACATACATAAAAAGAAGATTGTAGATAAAGCTGCAGATTTTTATTATATATAGCTTGCTTTTCTTTTAAAATATATAATAAATGCAATATATAACTTTCAAAACTCCTGTTTGTCTCTGATTCTTCCTGGTGAGGAAGGCTTTTTTTGCTTGGGTAAAAGAATGGAAAAATATCATGAACAACAAAAATCACGACTATATTAATAAATATAATAGCCAATTAGTGAACTTTTGTGTAGCACTTAATAGCAGTTACTATGCTCAATATTTTACATTTATTTTAACTTGATCCTCACAATAACCCTGAAAGGTCAGTATTATCTCAATCTTACAGATGAGGAAACTGAGGCAAAAAGAGATGAAGTAATGTGCAATTACTGTCAGGGGCTGGATTTGAATTCATGTCTTCTTAACTCCAGGCTCAGTGTTCAATGTCAAAACACAGCGTTCAATTGTATTAAAAAACCTTCAAGAACAGACACAGGAGAGGTTTCTTTAATATATATATATGTGCATATTTAAAACCATTAATTTAAAAGAAAAGTTTGCATTACTTTTTAAAAAATGGTTAAGTACTGCCCAGGATCACAATGCTAGTGAGTGCCTGAGGTCAAATTTGAATTCAGGTTTTTTTGACTCCAATCCTGACACTATATCCTCTGTATTATCTAACCTCCCCTTGCATTACTTTTTCTTACCTTCTGTCTTAGAATCAATACTAAGTATCAGTTCCAAGACACAAGAGTGGTGGGATGAGGCAATTGGGATTAAATGACTTGTCCAGGGTCATACAGCTGGGAAGTATCTGAGATCAAATTTGAAATCAGGACTTTCTTCCTCTGGGTCTAGCTCTTGATCCACTGTGTCATCTAGCTGCCCTCTCCTGCATTACTTTTAGTTGATAAAACTTGGGAGCCTTTCAAGTATGTTTAGGGATTTGGCAAGCTTTTCCCCACGTCTTTGACAACTTGGTTATACAGTAGATAGAGATTAGGGGCTGGAATCAGGGAGACCTGAGTTCAAATCTAGCTATAAATAATCACTAGCAGTAGTTCCTGGACAAGTCTTTTGCCTCAGTTTCTTCATTATAAAATGGAGATGATAATAGCACCTACCTTCCAGGGTTGGTGTGATGACCAAATGAGATAATAATTGGAAGGTGCTTAGCTCAGTGTCAGGCATATAGTAGGTACTACATAAATACTAGCAATTATTATTATAATACTGGATTCCATGGCTTCCTTCAAGTTCCACCAAAAATCTCTCCTACCAGAAACTTTTTCAAGTCTCTCTTAATGCTCTCTGAGATTACTAGCTATACAATCCTGGATAAGTCACTTTGAAACTTTTCCTGTTTGTCTACACTCCCCCATCTGTAAAATAGAGATAATAATTATAATAATAACTCATAACAATTATTATAGATAGTAATAGCACCTACCTCCCAGGGTTTAGGATTTAATGAGATCTCTCTCTGTTGATTATCTCCAATTTCTCCTGTATCGATCTTATTTGTACATGGCACATAATCATTTGCATGCTGTCTCCTCATTAGACTGAGAACTCTTTGAGAAAAAGGCATGTTAGGGTTTTTTTCCCCTTTCTTTGGAATGCCAACAATTAGCACAGTTCATCCTCTGCACACTGTTGTTGTTGTTTGTCCTTTAAAAAAAATCCTTTTAGTGTCAATACTGTGCATTGGTTCCAAGTCAGAAGAGTGGTAAGGGCTAGGCAGTGGGGGTTAAGTGCTTAAGTTATTCTTTGTTTTTTAAGAGGACCAATAACATCACAGAATGATGCCTTGACAGCTTTTGACAGTCTTGATGCTTCATAGCATTAACTTTTAGGCACAAAATTGGATGTTTAAGGTGACTTGACCTGATTCTACTACTATCTAACATAGTACTAGGATTCTAGCTGTAGCAAAGAGCCCCAAGTATCTCTGGTTTACTTAGAAAACCCTAGAGAATCAATGAAGAAACAAATCTAGGCAATTAGTAGCTTTAGCAAAGAAGTAGGATGCAAAATAAATGTTAGGATCATCAATGTCTCTGCATGAGATCAACAAATATTATGAGGAAAAAAGAAATTCCATTCAGAATTACTACAAAAATCATTAAAATATTTGTGAATACATCAAGACATACAGAACTTATATAAATACAGTCATAAAACACTCTTTGGAAATTTTAATTAGAGAAAATTTTTAAGAGAAATTTATGAACATCCCAAAAACTGGAAGGGATTTACCCAGAGTCAAAGTAATTACAATGATACTACCTAAACTAATATGCAGATTTAGTGTCGTGCCTAATTAATTTATAGAACTAGGCAAAATGACAGCATAGTTCACCTGGAAGAACAAAAAGTGAAATAATTTAAAGGAAATAATGAGGAGCAGTTAGGTAGTTCAGTAGATAGAGATTCAGGTCTAGAGATGGGAGGTCCTGGGTTCAAATCTAAGTTCAGACATTTCCCAGTCGTCTGAGTCTGGACAAGTTATTTAACCCCCAATGCCTAGCCTTTATCACTCTTCTGCCTTGGAAACAATACCTAGTATTGATTCTAAGACAGAATATTGGAGCTTTAACAACAAAAAGAAATATTGTGTGTGTGTAAGAAATGAAAGAAATCAGCATTATTAGGTCTCAAATTATTTTATAAAGTACTAATTATAAAAAAAAGCATTTGTACTAGTTTAAATTATAGAAAAGCAGGTGAATGAAATAGACTAGCTAAGTAAGACCTAGAAGAATATAAGCGGAGGAGCCCAGAACTAAATAAACCCAGGAATACAAATTGCTTGGAATGGGACTCTTTATTTGATAAAAACTGTTGGATAAAATGGAAAGCAGTCTAATCCCCTTTTCATATAACAGTCCCTCAAATTCTTGAATATCTGAATGCTTATTTACAAGAGAGAAGCACATACTTTCCAGTCCCAGATGGAAGAAAATAAATGGAAATCATACTGAAGAAAAGTAGGAAGCAATATAATTGCTATGTAGCAAGTTAGCTTCAGAAATTCTGAAATACCTTTAGCCTGGACATACTATATGTGACCTATTGCTTCAGGAATACTAATACAAATGAGATAAAGTCCTTAAAATTTTTTTCAGGGTGGGGGGGGGAGTTTATATGTTCAAGTATGAGATTGTGTATTGCAGTTATTACCAAACTTAGATGATAATAATAGCTAATATTTATATAGTGCTTACTGTGTGCCAAGCACTGTGCAAAGCAAGCATTGTACAATTTTTATCTCATTAGAACCTTATATCAGCCCTGGGAGGTAGGTGTTATTACTATATATAATAATAATCATTATTGTTATTAGTTATTTTTATAATTATTATTATCTCTATTTTACAAATGGGGGATGGAGACAAACAGGAAAAGTTTCAAAGTGTCTTATCCAGGGTTGTATAACTAGTAAATATTTGAGGCTGAATTTGCATTCAGGTCTTCCTTACTCCAGTCCTGGAGTTCTATCCCCAACTACTTAGCTGCCCATAATGAATGAAAAACCCCCACCCATTTATTATGTACTTATTATGTGCAAAACATTGGGGGAAACAAATAGAAAGGAAAGCCAGAATCTGATTTCAAGGAATTTACATTCTTATACAGGGAGTGGCAACATATATAGATTTCACTTTCAAGGCATATGGAAAGATCTAATAGCCCTTCAGGTCCAGTGGTAGGACAAATAGAAAGATGGCTAAAAAGAGACCTGTTTATTTTGGGCCTTTCCCTTGTTTTCCTCAATGGCTAGCCCTTCAGCCTGTTTTTTCCTGCAATTTAAAAGTATGTAGTTTATAATATCTCTTTTGGAGTCCCTCCGGAACTTGTAGTTGCACTTACGGTTTGGGGTTCCTGGAGGATAGCTGCACTCACAGGGTCAAAGCAGAGTTCCCTACTCCTAAAACTATAGTCTCATGAGCCCCTGTCAGTGAATTTGCCTTTAATAGTCAGCTAGGTGATACAATTTAACTCAAAGCAAAGATATTTAACAACATGTGTGGGGGAAGGAGGAGATGATGGTGTGGGTAGCATGTTGATGAAATAGCTTAGAAATTTAATAGCAAAGCCTAAAAATTTACCTTGAAGAGTTGTGATCCAAATCCAAGTCCCAGTTTTTACTGAGAGGGGGAGATGAAGATTATAGTTTCACAGTTAAAATGTGTGTGTGTGTGTGTGTATGTGTGTGTGTGTGTGTGTGTGTGTGTGTGTGTGTGTGTGTGTGTGTGCTGTGAATATAAAGAAAGGCAGAAAAAGAGCCTCAGATCTCAAGGAACTCATATTTTGAAGGAGATAACCATGAAAACAATTGGATACGTACAAGATATAAACAGAGGAGATATTACACAATCTCAAAGGAGAAAGTCCTAACAGCTGAGGGGAACTATGAAAGGCCTCCTGCAGAAGGTGAAATTTGAGATGAGATATAAAGGAAATCAGAGTCATGAAAAGGGAGGGATGAGGAGTAAGAATATTTTCAGTATGAGAGAAAGTTACAACAAAGGCTTGGAAATGGGAGAGGAGGATTATGTGTATAGGCCAATGTGTCTAGGTAACAGAGGGTTTGGAAGGGATCAAAGTATGAAAAGGCTGAAAGATAAGAAGGGGCCTTAACTGACCAACAGATGACTTTATATTTGATCCTGGAGATAATAGGGAGGCAATGGAATTTTTGTGGTTCAAAGGGAAGGTAGTGTGACATGATCAGACATATGTTTTAGAAAAATTACTTTGGCAACTGAGTGGATGATGGATTTGAGTGGGGAGAGACATGACATAGAAAGACCATTTAGAAAGCTGACACAATAGTCCAGGCACGAGGTGATGACTTAAACTAGAGCAGTGGTAGTGTGAAAGGAGAAAAGGAAATTTATAAAAGAGATTCTGTAGAGGTAAAAATGATAAAATTTGTCAATGGATTAGAAAAATGAGTGAGAGTAAGAAGAGGAATCGAGGACAATACCTGGGTTGTTAGCCTGTGACTAGGATGGTGGTACTCTAAATGATAATGGGGAATTTTGGATGAAGGGAAGGCTTTTGGGGAAAGGTAATAAGATCTATTTTGTATATGTAGAGTTTAAAAACCCTTATGTAGCCAATAAGCCTTTAATAACATAATAATTAGCATTGATTGATATAGCACTTCAAGGTTTGCAAAGTATGTGACAAATGTCATCTCATTTGATCCTCATGACAATTCTGTGAAGTGTTATTATTATTATCCCAATTTTATAGATGGGGAAACAAAGATAGAGGTTAAGTGTTTTACCTAGAGTCATTATGCTAAGGAAATATCAAAAACCAAGATTTGAACTAAATTTCTTCCTGACTTCAGGTCCAGTGTTCTATCCACTGTGACATCTAACTGCAGAATGACAGCTAGCAGAGATAGATTAAGTGAATTTTTTAAAAAGACTGGAATGATAAAACCATGTTTGTAGGCAGTAGAGAAAGATCCAGGAGATAAGGAGAGATTAAGAATCAAAGAGAGGGGGAATGGCAGTGGGGTAATCTGATGGATAAATTGAGTGGGTGTGGGATCAACTGTGCATGGAAAGGAGTTTATAATAGCAAAGAGAAGGGCCACTCTTCATATGCTACAGGAATGAAGGAGGAGATATTGGGGAAAGATGCTAGAAAGGTGTGAAATGAGAAGGGGAAAAAAGAGAACTTTTGGTGAATGTCTTCAGTTTCCTAATGAAGTGAAGGGTGGGGTCCCTGTAGAGAAAGAGATGAAGGGAGTATTATAGAAGGCTCAAAGGAAAGTTTACCATAGCCACTGTGGAAAGCAAGTTAGTGAATTGATTAGAGAGAAGTAGAATGATGGCTTTCTTGAAATGATGCAGTTGAAAATATGAAACATAAATTTGTCTTGGATCCAGTCAGCATGGTTTTATGATTTTTCTCTCATTCTGTTCAGCAGCATGAGAGTAGGAGTGAAGGATGAGGATGGTAGGAGTAATTTAGGGTTGAGATTTTTCAGGGCAAGATTGGTAATAGATCAAGAAAGCAAGGGATTCAAGAGTAGAGGATACTTTAGAGTAGAATTGGCTCACTATGGGTTAGAGATAGGGGAGGGAGGAGAGTGTTGCTATTGCAATGGTGATGACCTAAGAAAGAACTGGTGGTCAAGGGAATTAAGGTCTTGAAGAATATGAAGAATAGGATGAGAGAGGATAAGGCAAGGGCAAAATTGAATGATAAAAGATTATAATCATAATAGCTCTTTTTATGGTGGCAAAGAATTGGAAACTGGGGAGATGTCCATCAATTAGGAAATAGTTGAACAAGATGTGGTATATGATTGGGAGGGAATACTGTTGTGTTATCAGAAATGTCAAAAGGGGTGGTTTCAGAAAAGCCTGGGAAAACTTAAATGAATTGATGTAAAGTGATGTGAACAGAACCAAAAGAAAATTGTACATAGAAACAGCAACATTGTAATGATAATCAATTGTGATAGACTTAATTATTCTGATCAGTACAAGAATCCACAACAATTTTCAAAGGACTTAGGGTAAAAAAATGCTTTCAACCCCCAGAAGGAGAACCGATAACTCTAAATGCAGATTGATGCATTTTTTAACTTTAGTTTTAATTCTTTTTTTGCAACATGACTTCACATGTATAATGGGTATCATATTGCTTGCCTTCTCAGTGAGTTGGGGAGAAGTTAGAGGGAGGAAGAAAACTTGTCACTGAAAAGTTTTTAAATGAATATTTTTTAAAAATCATATAAAGGAATTATGAAGTTAATAAATATAAAAGTGATATGCTTGTGAGTGATAGCAAGATAAAGGATATGACCATCCCTGAGTGTTGGCAATATCTTTAATTCCTGAAGTTGATTGGAGGAGTAGATCTTGGGAACCTAGCTAGAGGAGCTGCAAAGTTAGGGAATTTGAGGAAGCACTGGTGTTTGTGTTAAATTCCCCTAGTATAAGAGCAGGACTCTCCACTTCTGGACAGATCCTCACCCCTGTTATACTCAGCAGACTCCTGTCATCTGTTTCAGAGCAGAACCTGCCTGAATCACAATGTGGCTTCTGACCAGATCGCAGCACCATTGACATGGTCTTCACAGTGAGGCAAATGCAGGAAAAATGCCTTGAGCAGAACCTGAGTCTCTACATTGTCTTCATAGACCTGACAAAGGCGTTCGACACAGTGAACAGGGATGCATTGTGGGTGATCCTCAGCAAGCTCGGTTGCCCAGCAAAATTCGTCAAACTGATCCAGTTCTTTCATGTCGACATGACAGGGGAAGTCCTATCTGGTAGGGAGACTTCCCATCGCTTCAACATCTCCAATGGCATGAAACAAGGCTGTGTCCTCGCTCCGGTGCTATTCAACCTATTTTTCACTTAAGTATTACGACATGCTGTGATGGATCTAGACCTGGGTGTCTACATCAAATACCGACTGGATGGCTCACTATTCAACCTTCACCGCCTGACTGCAAAAACAAAGACAACAGAGAGACTCATACTGGAAGCTCTCTTTGCAGATGACTGTGCTCACATGGCCCACCAAGAAAATCATCTTCAAACCATTGTGGACAGGTTCTCCACCGCAACAAAACTGTTTGGCCTGACTATCAGCCTCAGCAAAACAGAGGTGCTGTTCCAACCTGCACCAGGGAGGCCAACTAACCAGCCGTGCATTACAATCGATGGCATGCAGCTTTCTAACGCCAACACTTTCAAGTACCTGGACAGCACCATCGCCAATGACGGGTCCCTAGACCACGAGATCAATGCCAGGATCCAAAAGGCCAGCCAGGCACTCGGGAGGCTGCGCTGCAAAGTCCTCCAACACAGTGGTGTAAGCACTGTGACGAAGCTCAAATTTGTACAACGCAGTGGTCCTCAGCTCGCTCCTGTACGGTTGTGAGACATAGACACTGTACCGGAAGCACATGAAACAGCTGGAGCAATTCCACCAATGCTCCCTCCGGTCAATCATGAGGATCCGATGGCAGGACCGAATCACCAACCAGGAAGTCCTCGACAGAGCCAACTCCACCAGCATCGAAGTCCTCAAAACCCAGCTACGATGGTCTGGACACGTCATCCGCACGGACCCACAGCGAATACCAAGACAGGAATTCTATGGTGAACTGTCAGCTGGACTCGGGAAACAAGGCCGACCAAAGAAAAGATTCAAGGATCAGCTAAAGTCCAACTTGAAGTGGGCTGGCATTACACCAAAGCAACTAGAACTCGCTGCCTCTGACAGAAGCAGCTGGAGAACCCACGTTAACCATGCCGCCGCCACCTTTGAAGATGAGCGACGTCAACATCTTGCCACTGCGCGTGAACGCCGACACCAGGCCACAACCGCACCTCCCGTAACAACTGGCGTCCCATGCCCCATGTGCCACAGACTCTGTGCCTCAGCCTTTGGACTCCAAAGCCACATGAGGGTACACCGTAGATGAAACTGCACAAAGACAATTGTCATTCTCGATCACCGAGAGACTACCACTACTACTAAGAGCAGGAGCTGTGGAAAAGAGGAAGATGTGATCCAGATACTAAACTCAATGAGGAAGGAAGGAGATTGTCATGAAGGTTAATAGTGATCCGAATTGGATAACAAGTTTAAATATTATAGACTCCAATGAAGAAGTTGCTGAATGACAGTGGTAGAGGAAAAGTATAGAAGAGGCAATGAGCAGCAAGTAATATATTGACTTTTCCAATGCAAAGAGTAAACCAAGGGTATGAAAAAAGTGTAGCCAATACAAAAAATGAAATGGAGTAAGGCTCCAATGAGTGATAGAATATGAAAGGAGTGAGAAAGATAGAGATTTCAGAGAAAAGAATATTATTTAAGGAGCAAGAACTCCAGAGGGCACAATGGAAAGGGCAGGCAGATATGGAATAGGAAATCAGAGGGGGTTGAAAGTAAGGGAACCAGTGCTTGGGGATGGAGAGCAGGATTTGTACATTAATAGTCTATGTTTTAGAATCACTGGGATAGGAAGAATAGAAGGAGGTGGGAATACACTAAACATTAAGGAATGAGTCTAGGCAGAGTATCTGTAGTTGTATAGTTATCCAAGGAAGGGGGGGGGGGCAAAAAAAAAGCCTTTCTCAAGGGCTTGGCTAGAAAAGTCCCTAGGGGTTAATATTGAAGCCAGGGGGTGCATATTTGATCCTTGACCCAATGTACATGCCTGGGTCCAACTAGTGAAGTCCCAATGTCATAAAACAGAAATCAGGAGTTGGGTAGTGGGGTTTTATCCCCAGGTGGCTACCTAATCTTAGCTGGACTCTGGAGACTAATAGAGAAGGCAAGACATATATGGTCAATTCTGTTCCTCCAGGACTGAAGAAGGCTGAGGGCTAAGATGACAGCCAGGAGGTAAACAACAGAGGTCTTATTCCAAGGGCAGTCTAGAGAAGTCTACAGGACTCAAGATAGAAATTAAGAAGCATGTGGTGGGGTGGCTGGGGAAATCCCTAGGAATTGAGATGGAAGTCCTGAGATGGTTGATCAGTTCTGGTCTTAGTATTATTAATTCCCATAATACAGAAGAAGAAACTGAGTCTTAGAAGATAGCTCAGAGATACATTGTTGGAAGACAGAGGAGTAGGACATGAAGCTTCCTTGCCCTTCTAATACCCCTTCTGACCAATAGTAAAAAATAACTCCATAGGATCAAGGCTAAAAGCAGCACAGATAGGAGTCAGGAGTAAAGCTGAATAGCTAGAGATAATTGGGAAGGAAGTTTTCCAATTTTCCTGACTTCAGTCCTACTGCCATAGGCCCTGGAGGCAAGAACAGGGCAAACAGAATGAAATCACAGGGTAGCTCCTGGGGGCAGAATTGGCTACCCTGAGGATACCACTGGAATCCCTGGGTGCAGCTGTGTCTGCTGTGGCCTTTCCTTTAGAGATCCCCATTGGGTCTCTACCCTACAGCTCTCTAAACCTCTCACTCTACATCTGAGGATTGTAGGAGTGGACACAACAGAGTTAACAGGCACTAGAGCAGGAACTCAAACCTTGCTGCTAGCAAATGAAGGACTTTGGAGACCTGAGGAACATGGACTTGACACCTGCTCTATTCTGGGCTACAGCAGTAGGAGAGTAGTAAAGGAGGAGTGAACATTGGTGAATATGGTTGCAGAGGGACTGGGTCCCTGTTTGCTGTGGTACTCCCAGGAGAATAGGGTCCCTGGCCACTGCCAAAGGGGGGAGGTGGACTATCTGCTTGCAGTTACAGTGGCAGAACAGCCCACTGGCTCTGGTTGGAGCACCTGAGGTCAATCATGGATTGGGATTAGAGCAGGGAACTGGGAGTACATCCGACCCTGAACTATAAAAACTTGAATAACTAAATAGGACCCAGGAAAAAATAGGCACATACAACCTCCCCCCAAACCTGAGGTAATATACACTAACATGCTAGGAATCCTGGGATTCCAGCAAAAATCCAATAATTAAATCTATTGATCTGTTTGCTAAGATTTAAAAAAAAAAACAAATTAAATAAAAATGAACAAGCAAAGGAGAAAGAACCCAACTATTGATAGGTATTATGGGGACAGAGAAGAGTTTGGCTTAAACTAAGAGGACAGTGAAATAAAAACATCTACTTAAAAAGATCAAAGAAATACAATAAATGGCCACAAACTCAAAAAGAACTTTTGGAAGAGCTTAAAAAATACCTCAAAAGCCAAATGAGAGAGGTTGAGGAAAAATCAGGGAAAAATAAGAGCAATGAAAGAAAATCAAGAAAATTATAAAAGAAAGATCACCCAAATGGAATAAAAGAGATCCAGAAACTCACAAAAGAAAATAATGAATTAAGAACTAGAATTAGACAAGGAGAAGCTAATGATTTCCTAAGACAACAAACAAATAATAAAGCAAAATCAAAAGAATAAAATAATAGAAGAGAATATGGAAAACCTCTTCACAAAAACAACTGGCCTGGAAAATAGATCAAGGAGAGACAATATAAGAATAGCTGGACTCCTAGAAAGTTACAATTAGAAAGAATTTAGACAGCATAATCCAAGAAATCATTAAGGAAAATTTCACAGAAATTCTAGAATCCACTGATCACCACTTTGAAGAGATTCAAAGATGAAAATACACAAGAATATCATTGCCAAGATCCATAGCTCTCAGGTTAAAGAGAAAATATTATAAGCGACAAGAAAAAACTATTTAAATACTGTGGAGCTACACTTAGGAGCCACAACATTAAAAGAACACAGGACATGGAATATAGCTTTTGTAAAGCAAAAGAACTGGGCTTATGATCAAGAATAAAATATTCAGCAAGGATAAGCATAGAAATGAATATTTAATGAACTAGAAGATTTTCAATTATTCCTGGGGGAAAACCCAGAACACAGAAGAAATTCTAATTTATAAGAAACAAACAAAGATAATGAAAGACTAATCATGAGCAACCCAAAAGGTCAAAGTGTTTGATTCCTGTATGGGAAAATGTCATATATGGCTCCTGGGTAAAGGAACATTGCCTTGGTATTTTTAAGGATTGTATATGGATAGAAGCTTCAATCAAGGTTGAGGTGAATGTAATGTAATAAACTGAAATGGTACTGGAATAGTCTAGGAGGGGATTGGATAGAACAATTATCTCATATGGAAGAGGAATGAGTAGAGGTATGGTCATAAAGAGGGAGAGAAGAGATAAAAGACTGGTAGTACTAGAACCCTACTCTCACCAGATCTGGGATAAAGAAAGGGCAACATAGACAATTAATTTCTTAAAATACAGAGAAATGGGAGAGAAGAGGGATAGGATAAGGGAAGGACTAGAATTCCCCTTGGGGGACCAAGGAAATAAGAGAAGGAAGGCTGGCTTAAGAGAAAGGAAAGGAAGAGGATAAGTAAAGGGAGGGAAAAGAGGGATACCTAGAGGGGAGTACATAGCAAGAGGCAGCAGGATAAGGTGAAGGGATAAGAGAGGAACTCTTAGGACAAGATAGGGGAGGGATTTTTAGAATAGAATTCATACCAAGAAGTGAGACAACATGGTTGTGGGGATAAGGAAAGGATTTTTGGAAAGGCATATAGAATAAGAATTAAAAGTTGAGAGTGGAGGGACCTTTGGAAACATGGGCAAATCTGGCATTAGGAGGGTAAAGGAAGAGGATAAGGGAAGATTTTGGGGAAGGCATGTGAATTGGAGAGGTCAAATGAAAGTGGACATTTGAGGAGGGATATGGTGGAAAGAAAGGAAGAGGGAGGACAGTGAGGAGGAATAGTGTAGATGGAAATGCACAGCTAGTAACTATGATATTGAGTGTAAATGGGATGAATTCAACTATAGGAAGAAAATGGATAGCAGAAAGGATAAAAAAAACCAGGATGTGGTAATGTGTTGTTTAAAAGAAACACACTGAAAATTAGAGACCCATGTAGAATAAAGGTGAAAGGCTGGAGCAGAATATACTATGCCTCAGCTGATCCAGAAAAGGCAGGGGTAGCAGTCATGAGTTATGGCAGAGTTGGGGCTAAAATGCATATAATTGAAAGGAATAAACAGGGTAACTATTAAAGGATACTATGGATAATGAAGCATTATCAATATTGGACCTATATGTACGAAGAGTTATAGCATCCATATTTTTTAAAGGAAAAACTAAATGAGATGCATATAGATATAGTTAACAAAATAATAATAGTGGGGTACTTTAATTTCCCCCTCTCAGAACTAGATAAATCTGAACAAAAATAAATTAAAAAGGATTGTGATGAATAGAACCTTAGATAAGTTAAATATAATAGCTATCTGGAAAGCCCCATCCCCTGACCTACATGAAGCTAGTAATAGATTGAACCTGAGCATACACATAATCCAAAAATAGTTTCTAGTGGGACAACAATGGTTTAGAAAGAATAAATATTCAGTAGAAGTCTTACGTTAACACTCATCATACTATAGAGGAAATAATGCATCCTTGAGGGGTTGTGGCACTAGAACAAGAGTTCCACTGGGTATGACCAAGCTGGAAAGACTTGGTTTTGGAAAGAATATGGTCCTGGCAACAGATTGTGTCTTCTGCTTAAGGATAAATTTAGTTAAATATGGCCCTAGTAATATATGTTAACTGAGAACTAAATGGGTTAAGTAGATCAAATTAAATGCTGATTGGAATGTGGAAAAACAGGCTGAATATTATATTGCTAGGACACCTGTGAATTGTTTTTAGGAAACAGGATGGAAATCTACATTAAGAATTGTAAAGCTGTTCATGCACATTGACTTAGGGGGTCCCATTATTAGGATTAGGCCCTGAGGGTATGATTGAGAGGGAAATATATAAAGAGATGAAAAGAAAAGAAAAAGGAATAGGAATAATACATACTATGATTAGATTTTTTAAAATAGCCAAAGAATCAAGAAAAAATCAAAGTAAAATAAACCCAAATTGAACACAAAACAGAGGTTGTTTATATTAGCTCATATATATATACATATATATATGTATATATATAATTTACACATTTTTGAAGAAATTGTAAACAATGTGGAGTTTGTGGTTTTGCATATAATTTTTATGCATTTGTTTATTAAAATTTTTTTGGTGATGTTGGTGGTGGTGGTTACTAAGTATATATTAAAAAAATGAAAAAAAGAAGAAAGCTCAGCTGCGAGATTAAATTTACATGGGAGGGGCATGAGAAGAGAGACATCTCTGTCCCCTTTCTCTGAAAGAGGTGGAGGAGTTACCCTCTACAAAGCTGCTTTTTGCCTAGAATTTCAACTCCCCCAGAACTGAGAGGCTTATCTTTTTAAAGGCTACTCAGGTATGGTTATTCTTTAGCCTTTAGCCATCTCATACCAAAATCCTGTTTCAATTCTATTTGGGAAACTTTTCACATATTTTTGCCCATTGTGAGCATATCAAAACCTCTTTTGCTGTGTTATCCATCCTTTTTATTCTGTGATTACATCTACTGAACTAAATGGAATGGAATGAATCAAATCCCTGTCATTGCAAATATAGCAAAATATGCCCTAAAGTTTCTGAAATAATTGAATAATTTTGTTATGTACCATTTGCCTATAGGGAATAACAAAAACTATAAATTTTCTTTAAGTTAATCAGTGTTCTTTTCACAAAATGGAATAGAGGAAATAGATTAGCTGTGGGGGAAAAACATGAGGTAAAAAGTTAGACCTGGGTTCTAAATGGACTAGACTGGGTTCTATTCCTGGTTCTTGCAGAGACCTCAAATGTGACTACAAGAAACCAGTATAGGAGTTGAGAAGCTCCTTTGGGGCTATCAACTAGAGATCAGCCTTCAGGGCTCTGTACTGACCTTATTGCTGATATACTCCAGGAAGACCAACCCAATCATTGTTAGTGGGGATGCCAATTATAGGTAGGTCTTTAAGAAGCTCATAGTAGCAGCTCTGGTGGTTTGGGATTTTCTTCTCTTGTCTCTCCTGGTATTGTGAAAGACCTTACCTATGAGACCTCTGGGACAACTAGGAGGTGCAGTGAACAGAGCACTGAGCTTGAAATCAGGAAAATTCATCTTCTTGTATTCAAATATAGCCTTAGATACTTACTAGCTATGTGACTCTTGGCAAATCACCTAACCCTATTTGCCTTAGTTTCCTCATTTGTAAAATGAGCTAGAGAAAGGGGAGAAAACCATTCCAGTGTCTTTACCAAGAAAATCCCAAATGGAGGCTACATGACTGAAATGACTGAACAACAAAAACAACACAAGACCTCTAGGGAGGACAGTTAAGAATTCACGTTGCATCTGTATTTCTGAGGTCTTGTGGCTGAGTCTTGTAATGTTTGAGAGGCAGGACACTGAAAATGCCTGAGAAAGAACTTGAGTAGTGATGACACATTCAACTGATTTGTCCCAAGAGCCTTGGATCTGGTTCTACACTGACCTCAATCTCTCATTACTAGGAGGAGGATTGCCCATGGCTTAGCATCTACAGAGCAGGATGTAATTCACTCTGGCTATCTGGACCTCAGTTACTTAAGCTGTTCTATGAGAGAACTGGGACCCCAAAGTCCCTTTAAAGTTAACATTCTATGGCTTTATGATTCTGGATATAAACTCATGATCTCTGACTTTCCAAAGCTTATAGCCTAGGTAGAGAGATGAGGCATAAATGGAAAGTTAAATAACAATTCAATTTAAGTCAAAGAACATTTCTTAACTATTGTATGTCTCTTAAGTATGTGTATGGCATTTTACTAGGAGATGGAGATTCAAAAACAAGAATGAACCAGGTCATCTTCCTGGGACATAGAGTATATACACAGCTAAGTGAAGGTGGGAAAACAAAAAAAAAACATCCTGGGGAAAGGGGAGAAGTCAGGATAATCCTCATGATGGAGGCAGAACTTCTCAGAATTAAAAGAAGATAAGGATTTTGAGAAATAGAGATGAGGAAAGCTTGAATTCCTGCCATAGAGGATAGCTTGCGTGATGCCAAGGAAGTGAAAAGGAACATTAATTAAGTTTAGGGAATAGCTATTAGTTCAGACTGGCTAAAATGCAGAATATGTCACTTGAGATAATAGCTGTAAGTGCAAACCTTAGAGCATTATGCATATATATGTGTGTATATATATGTACATGTTATCTATCTATCTATCTATCTATCTATCTATCTATCTATCTATCTGTCTGTCTATCTATCAATCAATCTATCTATCTATCTATCTGTCTGTCTGTCTGTCTATCTTTCAGTCTATCTATCTATCTATCTATCTATCTATCTATCTATCTATCTATCTATCTATCTGTCTGTCTGTCTGTCTGTCTGTCTGTCTATCTATCAATCAATCAATCTATCTATCTATCTATCTATCTATCTGTCTGTCTGTCTGTCTATCTTTCAGTCTATCTATCTATCTATCTATCTATCTGTCTGTCTGTCTGTCTGTCTGTGTCTGTCTATCTATCTGCCCATCCATCTATCCATCTATCTATCAATCTATCTGTTTATCTATCTATCTATCTATCTATCTATCTATCTATCTATCTATCTATCTATCTATCTATCTTTCAGTCTATCTATCTATCTATCTATCTATCTATCTATCTATCTATCTATCTATCTATCTATCTATCTATCTGTCTTTCTGTCTGTGTCTGTCTATCTATCTGCCCATCCATCTATCTATCTATCTATCTATCTATCTATCTATCTATCTATCTATCTATCTATCTAGAGCTCTAGGTGGTGCAGTGGACAGAGGACAGAGTACTGGGTTTGGAGTCAGAAAGACTCATCTTTCTGAGTTCAAATCTGGACTCAGACACTTACTAGCTGTGCAGCCCTGGACTAGTCACATAACTCTGTTTGTTTCAGTTTGCTCATGCGCAAAATGACCTGAAGAAGGAAATGGCAAACCACTCCAGTATCTTTGCCAAGAAAATCCCAAATGGGATCATGAAGTCAGATACCACAGAAAAATGATTGAACAACAACAACAAAATCTATCTCTGTGTATGTGTGCATGTATATGTGTCATTGATAAATAATTCCACTCCATTTAAATGCCAGGCATGAATAAATGAATAAATAATGCATTTATTAAACAAGTATTATGTACAGAGTACTGGGGATACATCCAAAAAAGTTGATAGTCCCTACTCCCAAAAAGCCATATGCCAATGAGGGAGACTACATATGTAGAAGATTTAAGTCACCACAACCTATTGTTTCTACCTTCATAAAACCCCTTTCTTTATTCTGACACTGACAACACCGGGGTACAGATCTGCCTCACCTCAAACTTGGACTATTGCAATAGCCTGGGGATGTGTCTGCCTACCTCAATTCTCTTGCTACTCCAATCCATCCCCTATGAAGCTGTTAAATTGATCTTCCTAAAACCATGTCTCCTACTTCCATTCAACAAACTCCAGTGGCTCCCTGAATAATGCAGGAAAAGTATATAAAATTCCACCTTAATAACTTGGCACTTTCCTGCCTTTCCAGGCTTATTATACCCTCCAAATACTCTTGGATCTAATCACTCTATCCTTGTTCATCCTTACAAACAATATTCCAGATCAGACATTTTTATCAGCTCTCCCTTTTGTCTGGAATGTTCTCTCATACCCTCCTCCTGGATTTCCTCAACTTTTAGCTACAGTTCCACCTTCTTTGAGAAATCTTCCCCCATCCTCTCTGAGACCATTCCCAAGATATTCTCTATATCTTTTTGTAAATACAATTTGTTGTTTACAAACACACAATTAGATTGTGAACTCCTAGAGGGTAGAGGCTATTTTTCCTTTTTTTCTTTGCACTCTCAGTGTTGAACATAGAATCTGCCTGGTACATAGTAGGTACTCAAATGCTAGTTGACTGATTGACCTAGAAGATGTCACATGCCTTTTTTGGGTTTCGTTTTCCACAAGTAAAACAAGACACCTAGACTTAATGACACCTGAGGCACTTTATAGGTCTAATATAATATGATTCTTTGAATCTATACATAGTTGTTCAGGTGGGGACCCATAATTTCATCACTGCAAGAATCTCCCTATTCAGGTAGGCTGAAATCAGATCAAACCAACTCCTAAGAGCCCATTGTTAAATTTTTAGTGTGAACATTTATATCTTTAAAATTTGCAAACACAACAAAACAGGGTTGAATTCATCATTTTGTTGATCATCCAAACTTAAGAAAAGGATAAAGTTAGGGATCCGGTAGGTGGCTCAGTGGATTGAGAGCCAGATCTAGAGATAATAGATCCTAAGTTCTAATGTGACCTTAGATACTTCCTATCTGTTGTAAAAATTTAATTTAGTCTCTAGTAATAGAAATATTATTTCTTAAGAGATTTATTAAAGATTATTAGAAATCAAGGAATAAAGAAAATACAAAATAGAAAAACCATGTGCCTAGGGCTGATTAGCCCATTTAAAACCCCCGTGCTTAGCTTACCCACTACATCATTGCAATGGAAGAGAGAGCATCTGAGGCAGAGAGCCAGTTAAATACTCATTGTCATCTCATCCAGGTGGAGACTCAGGTGAGATTTTTTTTAATTTTATAATATTTTATTTGATCATTTCCAAGCATTATTCATTAAAGACAAAGATCATTTTCTTTTCCTCCCCCCCACTCCCCATAGCCGACGCGTGATTCCACTGGGTATCACATGTGTTCTTGATTCGAACCGATTGCCATGTTGTTAATATTTGCATTAGAGTGTTCTTTTAGAGCCACTTCTCTGTCATGTCTCCTCACCCGCTGTAGTCAGGCGGTTGCTTTTCCTCGGTGTTTCTACTCCCACAATTTGTCCTCTGCTTATGAATAGTGTTTTTTCTCCTAGATCCCTGCAGAATGTTCAGGGACATTACACTGCCACTAATGGAGAAGTCCATTACGTTCGATTATACCACAGTGCATCAGTCTCTGTGTACAATGTTCTCCTGGTTCTGCTCCTCTCACTCTGCATCACTTCCTGGAGGTCGTTCCAGTCTCCATGGAATTCCTCCACTTTATTATTTCTTTTTGCACAATAGTATTCCATCACCAACATATACCACAATTTGTTCAGCCATTCCCCAATTGATGGGCATCCCCTCTTTTTCCAATTTTTGGCCACCACAAAGAGCGCAGCTATGAATATTCTTGTACAAGTCTTTTTCTCCATTATCTCTTTGGGGTACAGACCCAGCAGTGCTATGGCTGGATCAAAGGGTAGACATTCTTTTGTCGCCCTTTGGGCATAGTTCCAAATTGCCCTCCAGAATGGTTTGATCAGTTCACAACTCCACCAGCAATGAATTAGTGTCCCCACTTTGCCACATCCCCTCCAGCATTCATTACTTTCCTTTGCTATCATGTTAGCCAATCTGCTAGGTGTGAGGTGATACCTCAGAGTTGTTTTGATTTGCATCTCTCTGATTATAAGAGATTTAGAACACTTCTTCATGTGCTTATTAATACTTTTGATTTCTTTATCTGGAAACTGCCTATCCATGTCCCTTGCCCATTTATCAATTGGAGAATGGCTTGGTTTTTTGTACAGTTGATTTAGCTCTTTATAAATTTGAGTAATTAAACCTTTGTCAGAGGTTTCTATGAAGATTTTTCCCCCAATTTGTTGTTTTCCTTCTGATTTTAGTTACATTGGTTTTGTTTGCACAAAAGCTTTTTAATTTGATGTAGTAAAAATTATTTATTTTACATTTTGTGATTCTTTCTATGTCTTGCTTGGTTTTAAAGTCTTTGCCCTCCCAAAGGTCTGACATGTATACTATTCTGTGTTTACTCAATTTACTTATGGTTTCCTTCTTTATGTTTAAGTCATTCACCCATTTTGAATTTATCTTGGTGTAGTACTGTGAGGTGTTGATCAATTCCTAATCTTTCCCACACTGTCTTCCAATTTTCCCAGCAGTTTTTTATCAAATAGTGGATTTTTGTCCCAAAAGCTGGGATCTTTGGGTTTATCGTATACTGTCTTGCTGAGGTCGTTTGCCCCCAGTCTATTCCACTGATCTTCCTTTCTGTTTCTTAGCCAGTACCAAATTGTTTTGATGACTGCTGCTTTGTAATATAGTTTAAGGTCAGGGACTGCAAGGCCCCCATCATATGTGTTTTTTTTTTCATTATTTCCCTGGATATCCTTTATCTTTTGTTATTCCAAATGAATTTTGTTATGGTTTTTTCTAAATCAGTAAAGAAATATTTTGGGAGTTCAATGGGTATGGCACTAAATAGATAAATAAATTTGGGTAGGATGGTCATTTTTATTATGTTGGCTCGTCCTATCCATGAGCGGTTAATGTTTTTCCAATTGCTCAAGTCTAGTTTTAGTTGTGTGGAGAGTGTTTTGTAGTTGTGTTCATATAGTTCCTGTGTTTGTCTCGGGAGATAGATTCCTAGGTATTTTATTTTGTCTAAGGTGATTTGGAATGGAATTTCTCTTTCTAGTTTTTGCTGCTGAGCTGTGTTGGAGATATATAGAAAAGCTGATGACTTATGTGGGTTTATTTTGTATCCTGCTACTTTGCTAAAGTTGTTGATTATTTCAATTAGCTTTTTGGTTGAATCTCTAGGATTCTTTAAGTAGACCATCATGTCATCTGCAAAGAGTGATAACTTGGTCTCCTCCTTGCCTATTTTGATGCCTTAAATTTCTTTTTCTTCTCTAATTGCTACTGCTAGTGTTTCTAGTACAATGTCAAATAGTAGAGGTGATAATGGCCATCCCTGTTTCACTCCTGATCTTATTGGGAATGCATCTAGTTTATCCCCATTGCAGATGATATTAGCTGATGGTTTTAGATATATACTGTTTATTATTTTTAGGAATGACCCTTCTATTCCTATGCTTTCTAGTGTTTTTTAATAGGAATGGGTGTTGTATTTTATCAAAGGCTTTTTCTGCGTGTATTGAGATAATCATGTGATTCTTGTTGGTTTGCTTGTTGATGTGGTCAATTATGTGGATGGTTTTCCTAATATTGAACCAGCCCTGCATGCCTGGTATAAATCCTACTTAATCATGGTGGATGACCCTTCTGATCACTTGCTGGAGTCTTTTTGCTAGTATCCTATTAAAGATTTTTGCATCTATATTCATTAGGGAGATTGGCCTATAGTTTTCTTTCTCTGTTTTTGACCTGCCTGGTTTTGGAGTCAGTACCATGTCAAAGCAACGGCTTCGACAGGCCGGCCAAACCTTGTGAGGGTAGCCATTGGGTTGTCGACCCATGGTGAATCAGGGCTTTGCTCACCCAGCTTCCGGCTGAACAGACGGAAGAAACCAATAAGAAGGTTCAACGGCTGAGAGAGCGACGCAGCGAAGCACTGTGGAGTGCTTAGGGCGTGTTGGAGCACAAAAGACAACATGGCCATCCAATGCAGCTGAGGAAGTCTCCAGGTGTAATGACCTTTCGTACCACTGGACCCAGGCTTCCAATGCCGAGAGAGTGGGACTGTCTCTGTGCATCGGCTTTTCCACTTAAATCTCTTTCACACACAAGTATCTTTGTGCACACTCATCTATCCTAACCCCATCCACCCTCTTCAAGACCTGCGGCGATGGGGGAGTGGCGACACAACAGGTGGAGGTGACCACTGGCAGTTGTAGTCACGAACCTGCACGTAGGCGGCCCACGGACCAGTGGTCACTCGGCCCTGTGGGCAGCAGGGATGTTCGGCAGCCTCCTGGGTGACTGAGCAGCCCTCTCTAGGACAGCACTGCTCACCCTAATCAAGGGAAGGGACTAGAAAAGGTGTCCCAAACATTGCCTGCCCTACAAACACCCGGTCAGCACACCGCGGCTGGCAGGTCATCCCTTTAAGCAGTCGAAATCAAAGAAAAAATACAAAGAAACTCCTACTAGGAGCATGGAACATCAGGCCATTACTTGATAGAGAGAATACCCCAAGACCTGAGAGAAGAACAGCTCTAATTGGTAAAGAACTGGTGGGATATAATATCGACATCGCATCCTTAAGTGAAACACGCTTACCAGAAGAGGGATCACTCAGTGAACCCACCACTGGATACGCCTTCTTCTGGAAAGGTAGAGCCTCAAATGAAGACAGAATCCATGGTGTTGGCCTGGCCATCAAGACCAGTTTGCTCAAACAGCTGCCAAACTTGCCTGCGGGCATCAGCAAGAGGCTCATGAAGATCTGTTTGCCTCTCAGCAAAGACCGGTATGCCACAATCATCAGCGCATATGCCCCAACACTGACCAGCACAGAGGAGACCATCGAGCAGTTCTACTCTGACCTGAGTGCCGTCCTGCACTCAGTGCCCACAAATGACAAGCTGATACTACTGGGAGACTTCAATGCCCGCGTTGGCCAGGACCATGAAAGATGGAAAGGAGTGCTTGGCAAACACAGCATGGGCAAAATGAACAACAATGGCCTACTGCTACTCAGCAAATGCTCAGAGTTCGAACTCACCATCATGAACACTGTGTTCAGAATGGCGAACAAATATAAAACAACGTGGATGTACCCACGATCAAAACAGTGGCATCTCATTAACTACATCATTGTATGCCAGCGAGATATCCAGGATGTAAAGATCACCAGATCCATGAGAGGAGCTGAATGCTGGGCAGACCACCGATTGGTTAGAGCAACTCTTCAAATGCGCATTGCGCCTCACCATCCAAAACGCACCCAGACAGTGCACATATTTTAAAACGTGAGTCGTCTTAGAGATCCATCTTATTTGCAAACATTCCAGTCCTGCCTGGATGACAAGCTGTCTGCCAAGGGACCACTAACTGGGAGCTCAACCAAGAAATGGAACCAGTTCAGAGACGCAGTGAAGGAAACATCAAAAGCAGTCCTAGGCCCAAAACAATGCAACCACCAGGACTGGTTTGACGAGAACAACACTGCTATTGAAGACCTACTGAGCAAGAAGAACAAAGCCTTTATGGAGTGGCAAAATAACCCAAACTCTGGTCCTAAAAAGGACAGATTCAAGTCTCTCCAAGCCATGGCGCAGTGTGAGATCAGGAAGATGCAAGACCAATGGTGGGGAAAAAAAGGCAGAAGAAATCCAGCGGTTTGCTGATATGAAAAACTACAAACAATTTTTCAGTGCCCTCAAGACTGTCTATGGGCCATCAAAACCCACCACCACTCCCTTGCTATCCTCTGACGGTGACACTTTCATAAAAGATAAAAAAGGCATCAGCAACAGGTGGAAAGAACACTTCAGTCAGCTTCTCAACCGACCCTCTTCAGCCGACCAAAGCACCCTTGACCAGATCCCCTAAAACCACTCCATTGAACAACTTGACATCCCTCCTTCAATAGAGGAAGTCCAAAAAGCCATTAAACAAATGAGTGCAGGCAAGGCACCCAGTAAAGATGGGATCCCAACCAAGGTGTACAAGACCTTAAATGGAAAGGCGCTCCAGGCATTCCACATAGTGCTGACCAGCATATGGGAAGAGGAAGACATGCCCTCAGAACTCAGAGATGCCTCCATCGTAGCCCTATACAAGAAAAAAGGCTCTTGAGCAAACTGTGACAACTACAGAGGCATCTCACTACTCTCCACTGCCGGAAAGATCCTCGCCTGTGTTATACTCAACAGACTCCTGTCATCTATTCTCTTCTAATTTCTTGGTCTTTTGGCTTTGCTTTATTAGTTCTTGCTCATTGTCTTCGAGTTGCCTAATTCTGACCTTTAAAGCCTGGTTTTCCTTTTCACTTTGGTCAAACTGGTTTTGTAGATCCGTGAATTTCTTTTGCATTATTTCCCACTTTTCCTCCCAGAAGGCTTCCATCTTTTTGATCCTTTCCGAATCAAATTCTTCATGGGTTTGTGGAGAGTTTCCATTTCCTTTGGAAGGTTTCGGAGCATTTGCTTGTGTTTCCACTTCGATCTCCTCTGTATTTTGTATTTTTGTTCCATAAAATGTGTCTAAAGTCGCCCCCTTCTTGTTTTTCTTGGAATTTTGGGGCTTTTGTGCTTCTGTGGAGTTTGCCATCTCTATCTGAGTGGGGAGGACTAGCTTTTCTCATCTCTGTCTGGTGTTCAGAGGTTTTAGCCCCAGGCAGATTGTCCGTTCCATGCAGTTGTTCTGTCTTACTGGGGAAGCCAGGAATTGCTGGTGTTTCCATGTTACTGCCCTCCTCCGTTCCCTCCCGATGCTTCTCTGTTGCCTTATTTCCACGCTCTGAGTCTGGCTTGGCCCTTTCTGCGAGGTGTTTGTTTCTGGCCAGGAGAGCCAGCACTCTGATGGGGAATGGGAGGGGGATGGGCTGTGGCTTCCAGGAGCTCAGAGGGCTCCTGATAGGATTAGCTTTCCCTGGGTTGAACTGAGTATGCCCTGAGGCAGGGACCTTCCTTGAGACTTGGATGGAAGGATCCAGCCAGGGGGTTAAAGGCTCCCCCAGTCTCTCTCAGTTTCCCTGCTGTCTGTGTTGGGTGCCCCCCTGGCTGAGTCAGGTTGTTTTCAGGAAGTGGTCTTCACAATAGCTGGCCCTGAGGCTCTGAGGTTCCCTCTGCTGCCTTGGACTTGGCACTCTGGGTTGGGGGGGGATGGGTCCTGAGACGTTCCTTCTGCCTACCCCTTAGGTCCGAGTGATCTCGGGTTCTGGCTTTTTTGGGGGGGTGTACCTTTTGATACAGGTCCAGGAGGAGGATTTCTGGGGTCTATGCTGTTGTTCGTTTTGAATTTCGGTGCCCTAGGAGCATATAGTTTGAGTTCAGTAGGGAAGGGTTTCCGGATATCTGAACTTTAGCTTTCTCTAAGCCGCCATCTTGACCGGAAGTCCTCAGGTGAGATTATAGGGAATTCTGGGAAATACCAAAGACTTCTGGGGATTGAAGTCTAGGGTTCAAATCTCCATTTTACACTGTGTGACCCTGAGCAAGTCTTTAAACTCCCATTGCCTAGTCCTTACTTCTCTTCTGCCTTGGAACTAATACATAGTATTTGATTCTAAGACAAGGTAAGAGTTTAAAAAAAAAGAAAATGATGAAGTTTATGTTAATAATGGAGATTAAAATCACATTTTCAGAGAGAGTTGCTAAATATTTACCAGGAAGTGTCTGAATCTCCCAGACTTGAAACTCTCTCTATGGAAGGTAGATAAGTGACTGACCTGCAATTTTTAGTCTTAGAGAGGTAACCTGAGGCACTGAGACTAAAGTTACTTGTCCAGAATCACACAGCTAATAAGTGTAATAAACAACTTGAATCTGAAGCTAGAGGCCAGCCCTATATACACAAAATCATGCTGCCTCTGTTAGATACAGTTGCAAAGAAGTTTTTAAAGCTTTCTTTTTTTAAAAGGATGAAGACTTTATCTAAGAGTGGGCAATTTATACATTGAATTGTGGAAGTCAGTTTATAAGAATGATTCATTCCATATAGTGATGAAAACATCACTTGGGAAAATAAAGCCAGGGTAAAAGATCATTCACTTTGTGCTTCTGAATTCAGCTTATAATTCATTTCTGATGGCAGTTTCATTTCTTTTACATGCATACATTCTTGAATCCCATCACATGTCATTTATTACTAAGTCATTAAGTGACTTGAGGCAGCACGGAAGGCTCTAGGAAGGAGCTAGTAAAGAGTTTTTCCAAACTCCCAGGACTGGGATTACTTTAGAACCAATGAGTAGAGTCAGCATCAGGGAAAAGGCTTCAAAAAGTGTGATCAATGGGATCTGAGCTTGAGGAGAGAGTTTAGAGGAACTGGATTGCTCATCTATAGTAAGGGTTGGGCTATTTCTCTGTGGCAGGCATTGGAAGCGCTCAGCCTGGGGACAGAAATGGCATGATTTCCTATCAATGATAATAAATCAAATTTTGATAGTATGGTAGTATTTATGAAATGTTTGTCACAACAATCCTGAAATATAGGTGGTATAAGAATTATTATACCCCTACTTTATTGAGGGCAGCTAGGTGGCATGGGCTTGGACTCAGGAAGACTCATTTTCCTGAGTTCAAATCCTGATTCAGACACTTCTGGGCAATTCATTTAACCCTATTTGTCTTAGTTTTCTCTTTTGTAAAATGAGCCAAAGAAGGAAATGGTAAGCCTCTACATTATCTTTGCCAAAAACCAAACCAAACCAAACCAAAACCAAAACAAGACCAGTAGGGTCATCAAGAGCCATACGGGATTGAACAACAACTATTTTACTGATGGAGAACCTGGAGCTCAAAATGCTACAATAATTTTCCCAGGGTCACACAATGAATACATGTTGGATCTGAGATTTGAACTCATTTCTTCTGATCCCAAATTCCTTCAGTCTTTCTATTATAACACACTGCCTCACCCCTTAATGTTTTCCTTCTGATTTAAGACTCTAAGACAGCATTGGTGAACCTTTTAGAGATCATGCCCCTAAACTGTACCTTCAAGCCACTTGTGAGCCTCCACATTACCCCAGACAGTGGAGGGAGGAAGTGCTTGCATTGGGCTTCTGGACAGAGGGGCAGGGCATGCAAAAGATGTCTTCAGGTGTGGTGGACATGGGGAATGGAGTAGCCCCTTCCATGCCTCTGGGGCATGCCTGCCATGTCTTTGCCAACACATCTTTGTTTAAGATCTTGAATTTTGCAGTTCCCTTCTCTGATATGGTTCAATTCAACTCAACTCAACAAACATGTTTTTAGTATTTTCTACTTGCATGACACTATTATAGGCTCTAAGAACATAATGACAAAATGACAAAAACAAAAGCCCTCAAAGGAGCTTATATACTACTGGGTAAATACAACATATTCAGGAGTAAATGAATACAAAGGACTTCCAAGAAAAGAGAGATCTAATAACTGAGATGATCTGGAAAAAGTTTCTCTAGGCACCTGACACCTGAACTGTGCTTACAAGGATGGTGGGGGTAATTAGGAATCAGAGAACATTATTAGGCACCTACTATGTGTCAGTTACTGTGCTAAGCATTTTTACAAATATTATCTCATTTCATCCTTACAACAACCCTAGAAATCCTATTATCCCTGTCTTAGAGTTTAGGAAACTGAGGGAGACAGAGGTTGAATGACTTGCCCAGGGTCACAAGTATCTGAGGTCAAGTTGCACCATTGGTTTTCCTGACTCTAACACTCTATCCACAACATCACCTAGATATCCAGTTATTTTTAAAATGTGAAAGCTGGATTATTGTTGTTATTCAGTCATTTTCAATTGTGTCCAGGCTCCATGATTCCATTTGGGATTTTCTTGGCAAAGATACTGGAATGATTGGCCATTTCCTTCTTTAGTTCACTTTGATTACTAAGGTCCTTTCTAATTCTAAATTTCTCTATCTAACTGTATGATCTTGGGAAATTCATTTCACATTTTCAGGGCTCATTGTGCTCATTTTCAAAATAATTGGGTCAATGTGGATTATCTCCATGGTCTCTTATAAAGACTTTTAAGTCTTATAAAGACTTATAAAACCCCTTCCCAATGGATTATCTTGCTTCTCACTTTATTAACAACAGTCTACACTAATGTAGTACTTTAAAATTGCTTTGGAAAGAGCTTTCCTTACCGAAACCTTGGGTGCCCAAATATTCGTTTATGTGTGTGAGTATGCTTTTACATGTTACAAATGAAGATGCTTGGGCCCTAAGAGGTGAAAAGGTTTTTTTTTTTGTCCATCATTATGCAGCTTCTAAGTATCAATCCAATCAATCAAACAACCCAGTAATCAAACCCAAATATCCTAAGTTCTTTCTGCTCTACCACTTTATCTTACTTATGTGGTCAAAAGCATCTGATTTGGCTCCTTCCACATTCCTCCAGTTCACCAGTGAGACGAGATCATATGATGCTGTCTCCTTTTGCTGATTAAAATGGACATTCATTTTGTACTAACAAAAATAATGCAAATAAGGGAGGAAAGGGAGAAGGAATCATTTTTATGGGGTAGAATAATGTCCCCTTCTCCTTCTTCTTCATCATTCTCAGTTACTTGGTTTCCACTTCTGACAAATTTGAGATCACATTAGACTTTTTTCTCAAAGATGTGCTTAGGTCAAAGGTGAACATGGTTGATGTTCAGTATTTCTTTTTTACCTTGTTGACAAATCCTCATTTGTTTTATATTTTGATCTGAGTCTTAAAAATTTTTAGTTCACTGAAAAGCAGGCTCATTCTAGGTCATTGGAATTTACTTAAAAATTAGATGTATGTGGAGAGGACACCTCCTGACTTGGATGAATTCTCTGGATAAATTCTCTCCTTGAAATGGAAACTTTCGATCGATTTTCCTTGCTCCAGTTCCATAACATAAATAGTAAGTCAAACATTAATCCATGTGGAATCTCATCCTAGTTTGGTGGATCTGTGAAGGAGACTGGATTCATGGGTCCCTCAAATAAGCTTTATTTTTTCCCTGGTGAAATTTTGGTTCATTTGAGGACATGCTCATAAGAGCTGTATAGACAATAGTATCATGTACCAAATGGGCATCTGACTGTAGGAAAGAAGAAAGCACCTGTGAAGACAGAGGGGTCATTTTATTTCATACAATAAATACCCTGTAATAATAAAGTATTACTCTACGAAGAGGGGGAAACCACATAATATAACCCCTTATAAACCAAAAGTGAGCCTTAGTCCTCAATCCATTGATTAGTGCTGGTTAAATGGTTAAATGGATGGATCAACCCATGCAAATAGTTATCATAATATTTATTTATTCCCTCAAGAACGAAATTAAATGCTAACTATGTGGAATACACTGTGTTAGAGACACACAGAGGGAAGAAGGAAGAATATGAAGATAAATAAAATAAGGTCATTACCTTTGAAGAGCTTTCAGTTTAGTTGGGATGGTAAGATATATACATAAATAAATATAACTTACAATGCTATACATGCATGAGTTCAAAGGGATATGAGATAGCAACATTATTTCTCATTCTGTCAACAATCTTTTATTATAATAATAGCTAGCCTTTATATAGTGATTTAAAGTTTGCAAAATACTATCTCATTTTATCCTCATAACAATCCTGTGGGGCAGGTAGGTGGTGCAATGGCTTGAGTGCCAGGCCTAGAGTAAGAAAGATTCATCTTCCTGAGTTCAAATCTGGACTTAGATACTTACTAGTTATGTGGCCCTGGGCAAGTCACATAACTCTGTGTGCCTCAGTTTCTTTATATGTAAAATGATCTGGAGAAGGAATTATCTCCATTATCTTTGCCAAGAACCACCCCAAAGGTAAACAAAGACAATGAATATTACTGAAAATGACTGAACAACTACAACCCCACGAAGTAGGTGCTATTATTAATCCCATTTTACTGATGAGGAAACTGAGGTAAGCAAAAATAAATAACTTGTCCAGATTACACAGCTAGGAAGTATATGAGTCTAGATTTAAACAAAGGTCTTCTTGACTCAAAGAATAGCCACTTTCCATTGTAATATCTAGTTGACAACCAAATCTTCTTAAGTACCATGTGAAGTGCTGGGAATACAAACAAGTTCATACACTGTATAGGCTGAGTAGATGGAAGATGATCCCAAAGGGAAAGGTACTAGCCAGGTTGGGCCTGGGGAGAGGCTGAGATTTTATTCGAGTCTTGAAGGAAGGTAGAGAAGTCAGAATGTGGAGGTGAGGAGGGAGAGCCATGCCAGGTATGGAAAGATGGTCACTATATCAGCACAAAGCCTGGAGATGGAAAGTCTGTGCAAGGAATAGCAAGTAAAAGTCTATCTGGATCAGAAGGCAAGGAGAGGAGAGAATGTGAGAATGGAAATTCAGGATGGGTCCTGTTCATGAAGTGCTTTAAATGCCAGGCAGAGGAATTTATTTTAGATCCTGGAATTTGAGAGTGCATGTTGGCGGGGAGGTGACATGAGCAGACCTCAGCTTTTGAAAGATCACTTTTGGAGACTGGAAAAAACTGGAGATAATCTGTGTCCAATGATTAGAAAATCACTGAACAAATGGTAGTATATGGATGGAATGGAATATCACTGTGTCATGAGAAATCACAACTAGGACAAATACCAATAAACATGAGAAGATTTACATGAAGTGCTTTTGAGTGAAGGTATACTAACTATGACTATGTGAATAATAATAATACCAACAGCAATGAAAGCTGGAAAAATACACAGAATAGAAGGAGTTAAGAAGGGGACATGGAAACATTCATGATGGTTTTATTACTACCTTCACCAAATTTATTGTTCAGCCATTTCAGACATGTCCAATTCTTTGTGACCCCATCTGAGGCTTTCTTGGCAAAGATACTAACGTGATTTGCCATTTCCTTCTCCTTTTAAAGATAAGGAAACTGAGTCAAACAAGATTAAGTGATTTTCTTAGGATCACATATTTAGTAAGTGTCTGGGACCAGAGCTGAATTCAGGAAGACTCTTCTCCCTGAGTTCAGGTTTAGCACTATTTCCGCTGTGCTACTTAGATGTCCTAGGTAAAGTGAATATACACTTTATGTATCTCCTTCCATGGCAGTTACTTGAGAAGAGGTTGTGTGATCACTTAATGGGGATATTTTGTAAAGGATTTCCACCCTAGGAAGGAGTTTTGGCTAGCTGACATTTAATGTGCCTTCCAACTATGAAATCACATTTTTGTAGGATTCTAATTATATAGCCTGTCATTAAAATTCTTTTATTTGTCTACAAAAGTAAAGGTAAAATTAATATGTGCTTAAAAACAAAATATTGAAATAGAGGAAGCTTGGTATAGTATGGATGTACAGTATAGTATGGGATGGAATGATATAGGATAATATAGTATAGTATATCATATAATATAACAGAATGTAGAACAGAATATATTATAGTATAGAATAGAATATAGTATAGTATAGATTAGAATATAATATTATATAGAACATAGTATAGAAGAGAATATAGTACAGTATAGAAGAGAATATAATATAGCATAAAAGAGAATATAGTATAATATAATATAGACTAGAGTATAGTATAGTATAGTATTGAATAGAATATAGGATAGTACAGAATATAACATTGTACTGTATAGTATAGAATTGAATATAGTGTAGTATAGAATAGAAAATAGCATCATATAGTATAGTGTAGAACAGAATATAGTATAGAAGAGAATATAATATAGTATAGAAGAGAAAGTATAGCCTAGAAGAGAATATAGTATAATAGAATATATACTAGAATATAGCATAGTATAGTACAGAATAGAATATAGTATAGTATAGAATAGAGAATAGCATAGTATAGTATAGAATAGAATTTAATATAGAATAGAACATAGTATAGTATAGCTAGAAGATAGTATCATATAATATCAAATATAGTATAGTATAGTATAGTATGTTGGCATTGGCATCAGAAAGACCTGAGTTCTAGTCTTGCCTCTTCTATATAACTGGCTCCATAATCCTGGGCAAGCCACTTAACCTTTTGGGGACCCAGGCAACTCTTTAAGAGTTCAAAGTAGAAGAGTGTAGGGGAAATTCCTCACCAAGAGCTCCCAATACTGATGAAATCTCATGTTTTAGTTAAAAAAAGAAAAAAAAATGAACCAGAACCCAAGATGGTAGAATAAGAGATAATCTGGGCTCAACCCCTCCCTTTCGACCTCAAATTGATGAGAAAAATATCCAGCAATGCAATTAAAAAGCATCAAGAAGAAGAAAAATAAAGCCAGTTGCTACCAGCCAAGTAATGTCTCCAACTCTCTTCACATAGCTTAGGTAGTACTACTGGTCTTTGGACCTAGAACTTTTCATCCCTGATGGCTGCTACAGTGTTAGTTGGGCTTCTGGTGCTAAAGGAGTAGAGCACTGGGCTACAAATCAGGAAGACACTTTCCCGAGTTCAAGTCTGACCTCAGACACTTCCTAGCTGTGTGACCTTGGGCAAGTCACTTCATTCTATTTGCCTCCATTCCTCATCTGTCAAATGAGATAGACAAGGAAATGGGAAACCAATCCAGTATCTTTGCCAAGAAAACCCTAAATGGAGAGTTGTACATAACAGAAAGAAATGACTGAACAACAATAATGTTGGCACTAAGGCTTTAACAGTGTCTTAGCCAAACAGACTCTGGTCTTTGAAGATTGAGGCCTGAGAATCACCAATCTCAGGGGGCAAGACTGAAGCAATGTGGTGGTGGTGATGGTAGAAGACTGTGGAATTGACTTTTGTGGGACTTCTTAAAACCCCATCAGTAGAAATTACTTTGCCCAATTATATGGCAATAAATACACCAATTTAGGTGATATGGATGGATATATACAAAAATACAAACTGCCTGGACTAATAGAAGAGGAAATAGAATTCCTAAATAATCCCATATCAGAAAATGAAATCCAACAAGCCATCAAAGAACTTCCTAAGAAAAAATCCCCAGGGCCTGATGGATTCACCAGTGAATTCTATCAAACATTCAGAGAACAGTTAATCCCAATACTATACAAATTATTTGACATAATAAGAAAAGAGGGAGTTCTACCAAACTCCTTTTATGACACAAACATGGTACTGATTCCAAAACCAGGCAGGTCAAAAACAGAGAAAGAAAACTATAGACCAATCTCCCTAATGAATATAGATGCAAAAATCTTAAATAGGATACTAGCAAAAAGACTCCAGCAAGTGATCAGAAGGGTCATCCACCATGATCAAGTAGGATTTATACCAGGGATACAGGGCTGGTTCAATATTAGGAAAACCATCCACATAATTGACCACATCAACAAACAAACCAACAAGAACCACATGATTATCTCAATAGACGCAGAAAAAGCCTTTGATAAAATACAACACCCATTCCTATTAAAAACACTAGAAAACATAGGAGTAGAAGGGTCGTTCCTAAAAATAATGAACAGTATATATCTAAAACCATCAGCTAATATCATCTGCAATGGGGATGAACTAGATGCATTCCCAATAAGATCAGGAGTGAAACAGGGATGCCCATTATCACCTCTACTATTTGACATTGTACTAGAAACACTAGCAGTAGCAATTAGAGAAGAAAAAGAAATTTAAGGCATCAAAATAGGCAAGGAGGAGACCAAGTTATCACTCTTTGCAGATGACATGATGGTCTACTTAAAGAATCCTAGAGATTCAACCAAAAAGCTAATTGAAATAATCAACAACTTTAGCAAAGTAGCAGGATACAAAATAAACCCACATAAGTCATCAGCTTTTCTATATATCTCCAACACAGCTCAGCAGCAAAAACTAGAAAGAGAAATTCCATTCCAAATCACCTTAGACAAAATAAAATACCTAGGAATCTATCTCCCGAGACAAACACAGGAACTATATGAACACAACTACAAAACACTCGCCACACAACTAAAACTAGACTTGAGCAATTGGAAAAACATTAACCGCTCATGGATAGGACGAGCCAATATAATAAAAATGACCATCCTACCCAAATTTATTTATCTATTTAGTGCCATACCCATTGAACTCCCAAAATATTTCTTTACTGATTTAGAAAAAACCATAACAAAATTCATTTGGAATGACAAAAGATAAAGGATATCCAGGGAAATAATGGAAAAAAAACACATATGATGGGGGCCTTGCAGTCCCAGACCTTAAACTATATTACAAAGCAGCAGTCATCAAAACAATTTGGTACTGGCTAAGAGACAGAAAGGAGGATCAGTGGAATAGACTGGGGAAAAGCGATCTCAGCAAGACAGTATACGATAAACCCAAAGATCCCAGCTTTGGGTACAAAAATCCACTATTTGATAAAAACTGCTGGGAAAATTGGAAGACAGTATGGGAGAGATTAGGAATAGATCAGCACCTCACACCCTACACCAAGATAAATTCAAAATGGGTGAGTGACTTAAACATAAAGAAGGAAACCATAAGTAAATTGAGTAAACACAGAATAGTATACATGTCAGACCTTTGGGAGGGGAAAGACTTTAAAACCAAGCAAGACATAGAAAGAATCACAAAATGTAAAATAAATCATTTTGACTACATCAAATTAAAAAGTTTTTGTACAAATAAAACCAATGTAACCAAAATCAGAAGGGAAACAACAAATTGGGAAAAAATCTTCATAGAAACCTCTGACAAAGGTTTAATTACTCAAATTTATAAAGAGCTAAATCAATTGTACAAAAAATCAAGCCATTCTCCAATTAATAAATGGGCAAGGGACATGGATAGGTAGTTCTCAGATAAAGAAATCAAAACTATTAATAAACACATGAAGAAGTGTTCTAAATCTCTTATAATCAGAGAGATGCAAATCAAAACAACTCTGAGGTATCACCTCACACCTAGCAGATTGGCTAACATGATAGCAAAGGAAAGTAATGAATGCTGGAGGGGATGTGGAAAAGTAGGGACATTAATTCATTGCTGGTGGAGTTGTGAATTGATCCAGCCATTCTAGAAGGCAATTTGGAACTATGCCCAAAGGGCGACAAAAGAATGTCTGCCCTTTGATCCAGCTATAGCACTGCTGGGTCTGTACCCCAAAGAGATAATGGACAAAAAGACTTGTACAAGAATATTCATAGCTGCGCTCTTTGTGGTGGCCCAAAACTGGAAAACGAGGGGATGCCCATCAATTGGGGAATGGCTAAGCAAATTGTGGTATATGTTGGTGATGGAATACTATTGTGCTAAAAGGAATAATAAAGTGGAGGAATTCCATGGAGACTGGAACAACCTCCAGGAAGTGATGCAGAGCGAGAGGAGCAGAACCAGGAGAACATTGTACACAGAGACTAATACACTGTGGTATAATCGAATGTAATGGACTTTTCCATTAGTGGCAGTGTAATGTCCCTGAACAATCTGCAGGGATCTAGGAGAAAAAACACTATTCATAAGCAAAGGACAAACTATGGGAGTGGAAACACCAAGGAAAAGCAACTGCCTGAATATAGCGGTTGAGGGGACATGATAGAGGAGAGACTCTAAACGAAACTCTAATGCAAATATTAACAACATGGAAATGGGTTCGAATCAAGAACACATGTGACACCCAGTGGAATCACGCATCGGCTACGGGGGACGGGGGGGAGGAAAAGAAAATAATCTTTGTCTTTAATGAATAATGCTTGGAAATGATCAAATAAAATATTATTTAAAAAAATGTGATACTCAGAACTGAACATGTTTCTCCCAACGAGTATGCCCTTTTATATATTTACATATATGTTTTTTTAAGAAAATTCCATTTTTCCTTATTCTGATTGCAAATATTATAATATTTATTGGGGAAAGAGGTTTAGCACATCTGGTATTATGAAGATTATAAGAAAAATGGACTTTTTCTTTCATTAGGTAGCACCATTTTCATAGTAATAACAATAAGACTACCTAATGACTACCTAAAAGATATGATTTTTTTCCCTAAAATATATGATTCACAAAACAGAGCAAGATCCCTTTGACTTTTTTGGTTGTTATAGCAAATTGAACATTCTTAATAAACCTTTGAATACACCCAAACACCTGGGTCAGGTTCAAACAAATTGTTATCTAAAAAAAAAAACAAAATCCATCTGACATTATACAGAAGAGAAGGGCATTCAAAGCAAGATGGAGAAGATGAGTGAGAGTGACTTGGCAAAGAGTTTCATTTTAGTGATGCTCTGAGTAGACCCTTCCCATCTCCTCTCTGTAGGGTGGTGTTCATACATATAACTTGGCCTGGGATTGGTCTTGGAACAGTAGAAAGTTAGTGGCTATAGAATAGGAGAAGATAGAGACTGAGAACTTATTAAATTATCTAATGCAACATAGGAGAAAAGGATAACTAGCATTTATATAGCTAAATGCTTTACAAATAGAAGTTATTCTCTGAAACCGAGGCAGACAGAAGTTAAGTGACTTGCCTAGGATCACAAAGCTAATAACTATTGTAAGGATTGGGTAAAAGGGAATAAGGAAGAGTTGTGACAGGGAATGGAGGAGGTGAAGGGACAGAAGGAATCAGGAGGGCTGATGAGGTAAAGGGAGAGACCTGCTGGGACTGAGATGATCTTTCACACTTCACCCATGAGAGAGGTACCCCTGAGCTGATGTTAAGGCAAGGATGAACAGGAGCAGTGTCTCAATGAGTAGGTTCTGGGGAATAATGGAGTTTACTTCTTTAAAGGCTTGGCTGAAGCCCAGAAGTCCCACTTGTCTGGCAGGCTGACTGTCCCTGTTGGCTTTGTTGTTTAGCCAAGTCTAAATGGCTAGCCTAGCCCAGCAAACCTCTCTTTCTTTATTTCTTCTATTAGAATCTGACTGCAAGTTTCTTCAATATAAGGTTATTTAATAGTTCAAGTAATAAAAGGGGGGATAGGTTTGTTTGAAGAGGAGACCCTACATAGTCTTTGTCCTACTTCAGCTGAGCCAAATGGCTCAGGCTTCAGCTTCTCTTTCTCCTTCCTCTCTAATCACTATCCTAAACTAAAGAGATATCAAGTGTCCTTCTTGGGAAGATCAAGGGATGGGAAGGGACATCAGGGTGACCCTGTGAAGTTTGAGGGATCAGCACCCTTTCAGCAGCAGTTGTTGTTCTTTTGCTCTTTTTGTAATGATCATCTAAAGATGTCAGACTTCTTCTATCTTCAGAGCAAGGGAAATGGAAGAAAGGTTCTGTCACCATAGACTGGGTTCTCAAACTTGGGTCCCAGCTCCTGTCTCTCCAGAGTTCACAGGGCAAAGAATGCCTTTCTTAGCTTTTTCTCCTCCCCAGCTGCTCATCCCCCTCCCAGTAACATTCTAAACAATGGCTCCTCAGTCTCAGTTTTCCTTTCCACAGTATCTGAGGTCACATTTGAACTCAGGTCTTTTTTACTCCAGGTCCTGCTGCATCAGCTGCCTCTGAGAATACATCATTTGGGAGAAACTCTGCTAGTCATATCTTCACTTTCTTGTTAGGCTTATTGATTTTTTTTCTCTTGAGCACTTTAATTTCTGTTACTTTCTCTCTTCTCTTAATTATTGTATTATTCTTCTAGATCATTATAGAGGTATTTGGAATTGTTCCATGATCATTTCTGAGGGCCTTTGGAGTTTATTATAATAGTTTTATCTTCCTTAGAGGTTTCCTTCATCACAAAGTCCTTGTTCATTGCATTGGCATTTTCCCTAGGTTATTTTCTCATTTTTCTCTTTTATCAGCCTGTGCTGTCCTTTGTAATTTTTCTGCTGGTTTTTCTATGGCACACTTCTAATTATTAGACCTTTTAACAGGTCATCCTTTCCAGTGTGTATTATATAGTGTTGAAACAGACTCAAAACTTTTGTTTCTTCTACCTGATTCCATGTTGCCTGGTCTCCACTCTATCCAGACCACTAACATTCAATGAATCTGTGGACCCCAACAATACATTTCCTTTGACCTATTTTTCATTTTTCACAAACCTCATATTTCTGGGTTTCACCTTTCAATGTTCCTCCATCCTAAGTCTTATTTCTTTCAATTGTTGTTCCATTCTGTCCAACTCTTCATGAATCCATTTGGAGTTTCTTGGCAAAGATACTGGAATGGCTCACCCTTTCCCTCTTCAGCTCATTTAACAAATAAGGAAACTTAGGCAAATAGGGTTAAATGACTTGTCTAGGGTCACCCAGCTAGTAAATTCTGAGTTCAGATTTGAACTCAGGAAGATGAGCCTTTCAGACTCTAGGCCAGGCACTCTATCCATTTCACCTTGTAGCTGCCCCAGTCTGATTTCCTAGTTGTGGTCAGATTCATGAAGAGAGTGGTAGGGAGATCTCTTCTAGCCCGGGGACATTGTTAAGGGGAATTTTTTTTTTTAATTTCTCAATGCTATATACTTTATTTTTGTTTGTTTGTTTTGTTTTTGTTTTTAATTAATTTATTTAGTCAATTTAGAACATTATTCCTTGGTTACAAGAATCATATTATTTCCCTCCCTCTTTTCCTCTTCCCCTTCCCGTAGCCAACATGCAATTTCACTGGGTATTACATGTGTCCTTGATCAGAACCTATTTCCATGTTGTTGATGTTTGCACTAGGATGTTCATTTAGAGTCTACATCCCCAATCATATCCCCATCGACCCATGTAATAGAGCAGTTGTTTTTCTTCTGTGTTTCTACTCCCACAGTTTTTCCTCTGAGTGTGGATAGTGTTTTTTCTTGTAGATCCCTCCAAGTTGTTCAAGATCACTGCATTGTCTCTAATGGAGAATACATTACATTTTATTATACCACAGTGTATCAGTCTCTGTGTACAATATTTTTCTGGTTCTACTCCTTTCGCTCTGCATCACTTCCTGGAGGTCGTTCCAGTTCACATGGAATTCCAGTTCACATGGAATTCCTCCACTTTATTATTCCTTTGAGCACAGTATTATTGCATCACCAACATATACCCCAATTTGTTCAGTCATTCCCCAATTGAAGGGCATCCCCTCATTTTCCAATTTTTTGCTACCACAAAGAACACAGCTATGAATATTCTTGTACACGTCTTTTTCCTTATTATCTCTTTGGGGTACAAACCCAGCAGTGTTATGGCTAGATCAAAGGGCAGACAGTCTTTTAGCACCCTTTGGGCATAGTTCCAAATTGCCCTCCAGAATGGTTTGATCAGTTCACAACACTACCAGCAATGCATTAATGTCCTGACTTTGCCACATCCCCTCCAGCATTCATTACTTTCCTTTGCTATCATGTTAGAAAATATGCTAGGTGTGAGGTGATACCTCAGAGTTGTTTTGATTTGCATCTCTCTGATTATAAGAGATTTAAAACACTTTTTCATGTGCTTATTAATAGTTTTGATTACTTTAACTGAAAATTGCCTATTCATGTCCCTTGCCCATTTATCAGTTGGAGAATGATTTGATTTTTTGTACAATTGGTTTAGCTCTTTATAAATTTGAGTAATTAGACTTTTGTCAGAGGTTTTTGTTATTAAGATTGTTTCCCAATTTGTTGCTTCCCTTCTAATTTTGGTTGCATTGATTTTATTTGTTCAAAACCTTTTTAATTTGATGTAATCAAAATTATTGATTTTACATTTTGTGATTTTTTTCTACCTCTTGCTTGGTTTTAAAGTCTTTCCTTTCCCAGAGATCTGACATGTGTACTATTCTGTGTTCACCTAATTTGCTTATAGTTTCCTTTTTTATATTCAAGTCATTCATCCATTCTGAGTTTATCTTGGTGTAGGGTGTGAGGGGTTGATCCAAAACTAATCTCTCCCATACTGTCTTCCAATTTTCCCAGCAGTTTATATCAAAAACTTTTTGGTCCCCAAAACCGGGGATCTTTGGGCTTATCATAGACTGTCTTATTAAGAGGAACTTTTGGAAAGCTTTTGCCACTGGGCTTTTGTACACCTTTTTCTTGATTCTTTAGTTTTTTTCTAAATAAAAAACAACATACATAATTTTAAAAATCAGATGAAAAAACTTATTACATTGTCCTAGGGAAATCTAAAAAAGAAACATCATGTACCCTTGAATTATAAAATCACAGAATTTTAAAGTTGGAAAGGATTTGAATTGTGATCTATGAATCCATGACGTATCAAGAATCCCACCATATAACATACCTGCTTAAAGGTCTCTAGTGAAGGTATCCTACTATATCCAGAGATAGTTCCTTCCAATTTGGGGTAGCTCAAACTTGGGCTTATCTCCAACCCAAATTTGCTTTTGCAACTTTCCTCTATCACTTTTAGTCTTCCCTCTGTGGGTAAACAAAATAAGATGAATACATCTTTTCCCATCACACCTGTCAAATTCTTTAATGAAATTGGTGTGTGCTTCTTGTGCCATTTCTTCTTTGGGTTAAATATCTCTAATTCCTTCAGTAAATCCTCACATGGTATGGTCTCTAGGTCCTTTCCCATCTTTGCTGCTTTCTTCTGGATATTTTCCAGTTTATTTCTGTTCTTGCTAAAATGTAGTACCTAGAATGAAATGCAATCTTCTATCCAGATGTGGTATAAACAGGGCACAGTGCAGGGTACATCACTTCCTTAACTCTGGTATCCACTTCTCAACACAACCCAAGAGTAAATTAATGTCATCTCACCTTGTTAAATCAGATTGAGTTTAGATTCCACGGAACCTCCCAGATCTATGGGTAAAAATAATATAAGGGATAAAAAAAGGAGATAAAATATTAGGGGGCAGTAAGAATGAGGAAGTGAATCAATATGGGGGGCTGGTGTAAAATCTCCCACTCTTTTTCTCATTAGTAAATAAATATTTTTAGTGGAACGAAACAAGAATATATTAAGCCCTTGATGAATGCCAGGTATTGTGCTAAATGCATTACAAACATTATCTCATTGATCTTCAGAACAACCCTGGGAGGTAGGTACTATTAAGTTGAGGAAAATGAGGCAGACTACAGTTTAATGACTTCCCCAGAGTCATATAGCTAATAAATGTCTGAGGCCAGATTAGAATGCAGGACAAGGAGTCTTTTCAACTTTAGGCTCAAGGTCCTAGCCACTCTTCCATGCAGAGTTGGACAGTAAATATCCAGAAAAAGATCTGGTGAGTTCAGTGGACTACAAGTTCATACTGATACACTAGTGTTATGGGGAAGCTAAGAAAGCTTATGGGAACTTGGGTTACTTTGAAAAGGATCACTTCCATTCCCTAGTAAGCAAATCATTAAAAATTTATTTATTGATATACTGATATAATATTTATTGAAATACGAACAGGCAGTTTTCAAAGGAAAATGTCCTAGCAATCAACAACCATATGAAGAAAAATGTTTTAAATCACTGATAATTAGAGAAATGTAAAGCCATTTTCAATTTCCCTCTCACACCCATCAGATTGGCAAAGAAGACCAAAGAGGAGACAAATGCTGGAGGGACTGTGGGGAAACAGGCATACTAATGAATTGCTGGTGGAGTTATAAATTGGTTCATATTTTTTGTAAAGCAATTTGGAACTACACCCCTAAAGTTATAAAACCCACTTATATCACTACTAAGCATCCCTAAAAGAAGTCATAAAAGAAGTAAAAGACCTAAGTGTACAAAAATATTTATAGCAGCTTTTTTCATGGTTGTTGCTAAGTTTCCAAATCATATAATTTCTTCTCCCAAAATATTTTTCTTGTTTGTCTCCTTCTCTCGCTCAAATTTGTACCACTTTAGCTCAGACCCTCATCTCTTTTCACCTGAATTATTGCAATGACCACCTAATTAGCTCCTTGCTTCATGTCTTTTCTCATTTCAATTCTTCTTTCACACAGGTGACAAAAAGATGCTCCTCTAAGCAAGGAACTTCATTGGTTCCCTGTTAACTTTAGAATGAAATATAATATCCTTAATGAGGCTTTTAAAGCCCACCCCAGACTGGCCTCAATCTATCCTGCTTCATCATGTGTTAGCCCACTTCTCAAACTCTATGAATTAGCCAAATTGGCCCTTTTGCCATTCTTTACATACTTCATCTCTCTTTATATTGGCTGTGTCCATTGCCTGGAATATTCTCTTTCCTCACTTGTGACACATTGAATTTCTGACTCGAACACTATCTTCTGGTTTCCTGATCTCTCAACTCCTAGGTCTCTCCCTCCCTAAATTCCCTTATACATTGCTGTTGTTCAATCATTTTAGTCATGTTTAATTAACTCTTTGTGACCCTGTTTACAGTTTTCTTGTAGAAATACTAGTGGTTTGCCATTTTCTTCTCCAGTTCATTTTACAGATGAAGAAACTGAGGCCAACAGGGTGAAGTGGCTTGCCCAGGGCCACATAGCTAGTAAGTGTCTGAAGCTAGATTTGAACTCAAGAAGATGATTCTTCATGACTCCAGGCCTGTGACTCTATCCAGTGTCCCATCTAGTGTCTCTGTCCTTGTATGTCTTTTGTATTTATTGTGTAAAGATTCATATCTTCTATCTACCCTGAACGAAAGTTAAGCACCCTTAGGGCAGGGACTATTTCATTTTTCTTTATATCCTTTATATTCATATTTTCTTTATATTTATATTATATTTTCTATGTATATTTATATATTTTCTTTATATTCTCTATATAAGGAACATTGTTTAGTTCTTTGTATGCATTTAATAAATGCTACATTTATTTTATTGACTGATTGATTTCAGCTATGAGTGACAGCCTGTGAAAAAGGCTTGGAGATAGAACACAATTGAGGTAGGCAGCTAGGTGATACCGAGGGTAGATATTTAGATTGAGGAAGCCCTGAGTTAGAATCCTACCCTGGCTACTTCCTAGCTGTGTGACCCTGGGCAATTCACCTCTTCTCTAATAGCCCAAATTTCTTTATCTATGAATGGACATAACAATAGCACCTAAGACACAGGGTTCTTGTAAGGATCAAATGTAAAACATTACAAATATTAAAGTACTATAGAGATATTTATTATTGTTGTTATGAACTAGATCTTGAAAGATAGGTAGAACTAAATAGATGTGTCAGTTTTAGGTAAGTCTCTCTCCTGCATTTAGGGCTCAGTTTCCTCCTCTGAATAATGAAGAGTTTAGGCTAGACAGCCTATAAGACCCTTTTCCAACTGCAATATTCTATGAGTATATATGAAATCTTCTTTATTATTCCTAAAAGCCTGAGAACAGATATTAATTTAAAATTTTCATGAATAAGGAAAAGGAAGGAAGGAAACACTTATTAAGCACCTCTTATGCCTAAGGCACTATACTAAGCCCTTTATAAATTCATCTCATTTGATCTTCAGAACAACCCTGGGAGGTAGCTGCTATTATTATTCTCCCTTTTTAAGAGATAAGGAAACAGAGGCAAACAGAGGTTGAGTAACTTGCTTAGAATCATACAGCTAGTGAGTGTCTGGGGCTGGATTTGAACTCAGGTCTTCCTGACCCCAGGCTCAATGCCCCCTACACTGTGCCACCTATCAGTTAAAAGAAAATGAACAGCAAGTTCTAAGGTCTAGCATTTGAGAAGGAGATAGATAGCACTTAAACGGGCATTTGTAAGGTCTGTAGAGGCTTTATCTTCGGAACCCTCTCTTGGTATTGGGGACTCATTCTCTTTTCCACTTCTACCTTATTTCTCCTCAATGACTCAGGAGATTTCAAAACAAAACAACTCATGGTGTGACAAAAATCAGAAACTCGGAATCCTGTTGCTTCCCCATCACCAAGGTAAATTGGGTGGAACTTCATAAATAGGCTTTTAAGGACCACGTGACTCCATAGGGATATCTTTTTATTATCAAGGCTACACTTGATGCTTATTTCAGCATGTAATAATATAGCAAAAAAGACACCGTCTGGATGATGGAAAGAGCCCACTCTTTGGCATCCGAAGACAGTCAAATTTTAGCTAAAATACTGAGTTCAGTAAACAAGAGATTGTGTTTGGCATTAGAAATAAAAACCAAATACTCCCTGTTCCACAGGAACTTTCACGGAGGGAGGCGGAATACAACATTCACTCACATCAAAAAAGGCAGACTCGAGCAAAATAATCCCAGGAGAATTCAAGAAAGCGAGGATGCTAATGGGTACCCAACAAGTGTTTATGCAGGTGCAGAGAGCCTCAGATGGAGCTGCTTCGGGGAGAATTGTGACCATGTAGAAGGGATGTACCGTGGCGATACTGTAGAGTATACATGGACATTATGTAACCGGCTCTAGTTGGCCAACCTTGTGGGTGGCAGAAGCCAGTTCGAATGGGCTGTACAGTGGAAATTGTTATCATCTTCCTAAAAGGTCCAAGTTAGCTCTGTCTGGCTTTTGACTATATGTCTTTAGCTGTGTTCTGTTGATGCAATGGTGGGTTATAAGAAACTAATCATGGGACCTTCTCCTTCCTATGGCCCCTGAGAAATGGTACTTCTTTGGTCTTTTTGTTTGTCCTTTTCCATTCTCGATGTAAAGAGTACGGTCTTGGATCTACATAGGGAGAGTAAGCCATAGGAATCTAAAGAGGATTTATTAAATACCTACCATGTGTTAGGCACTGTGCTGAGGGTTTTACAAATAAAATCTCATTTATTCCTCACCATAACCCTGGGAGATGGGTGCTATTATGATCCCCCCCTTTTCATTTTTAATTAAAGTAATTAATTAAGAATATTTTTCCATGGTTACATGATTCATGTTCTTTCCCTCCCCTCTTCCTTCCCCCCCTCCTGTAGCCTATGAGCAATTCAACTTGGTTTTACATGCATATTATGATCTCCTTTTGATAGATGAGGTATGATACTGAGGCAGGTAGAAATTAAGGGACTTTGCTTAGGGTCACACAGCTAGGCAGTCTAAGGTTGGATTTGAACCTGGGTTTTCCTGGGTTCTCCTGATTCCTGCCAGAAGGCCAGGATCCAAACCAAGTATTGTAGTTATCACTGCATCAATGTCCCATGGTGTGGGACCTTCAGGCTCCCAACCCATAGAAGGATTCATCTACGTGTTGTAACTTATGGATAGAAACTTAGTAGGACTAATACTATTTATATCGTGGTAGTCTCTCGGTGATCGAGAATGACTATTGTCTTTGTGCGTTTTCATCTATTGATGTATCCTCATGTGGCTTTGGAGTCCAAAGGCTGAGGCACAGAGTCTGTGGCACATGGGGCATGAGACGCCCGTTGTTACGGGAGGTGCGGTTGTGGCCTGGTGTCGGCGTTCACGCACAGCGGCAAGACGTTGACGTCGCTCATCTTCAAAGGTGGTGGCGGCGTGGTGAATGTGGGTTCGCCAGCTGCTTCTGTCAGAGGCAGCAAGTTCTAGTTGCTTTGGTGTCATGCCAGCCCACTTCAAGTTTGACTTTAGCTGATCCTTGAATCTTTTCTTTGGTCGGCCTTGTTTCCTGAGTCCAGCTGACAGTTCACCATAGAATACCTGTCTTGGTATTCGCTGTGGGTCCATGCGGATGACGTGTCCAGACCATCGTAGCTGGGTTTGGAGGACCAGGACTTCGATGTTGGTGGAGTTGGCTCTGTCGAGGACTTCCTGGGTGGTGATTCGGTCCTGCCATCGGATCCTCATGACTGACCGGAGGGAGCGTTGGTGGAATTGCTCCAGCTGTTTCATGTGCTTCCGGTACAGTGTCCATGTCTCACAACCATAGAGGAGCGAGCTGAGGACCACTGCGTTGTACACTTTGAGCTTCGTCGCTGTGCTTACACCGCTGTGTTGGAGGACTTTGCAGCGCAGCCACACAAGTGCCTGGCTGGCCTTTTGGATTCTGGCATTGATCTCCTGGTCTAGGGACCCATCGTTGGCGATGGTGCTGCCCAGGTACTTGAAAGTGTTGACGTTAGAAAGCTGCGTGCTGTCGATTGTAATGCACGGCTGGTTCGTTGGCCTCCCTGGTGCAGGTTGGAACAGCACCTCTGTTTTGCTGAGAACAAAGCCTTTATGGAGTGGCAAAATAACCCAAACTCTGCTCCTAAAAAGGACAGATTCTAGTCTCTCCAAGCCACGGCGCAGCATGAGATCAGGAAGATGCAAGACCAATGGTGGGGAAAAAAGGCAGAAGAAATCCAGCATTTTGCTGATACGAAAAACTACAAACAATTTTTCAGTGCCCTCAAGACTGTCTATGGGCCATTAAAACCCACCACCACTCCCTTGCTATCCTCTGACAGTGACACTCTCATAAAAGATAAACAAGGCATCAGCAACAGGTGGAAAGAACACTTCAGTCAGCTTCTCAATTGACCTTCTTCAGTCGACCAAAGCGCCCTTGACCAGATCCCCCAAAACCGCACCATTGAACAACTTGACGTCCCCCCTTCAATAGAGGAAGTCCAAAAAGCCATTAAACAAATGAGTGCAGGCAAGGCACCCGGTAAAGATGGGATCCCAACCAAGGTGTACAAGGCCTTAAATGGAAAGGCGCTCCAAGCATTCCACATAGTGCTGACCAGCATATGGGAAGAGGAAGACATGGCCCCAGAACTCAGAGATGCCTCCATCGTAGCCCTATACAAGAACAAAGGCTCACGAGCAGCCTGTGACAACTACAGAGGCATCTCACTACTCTCCACTGCCGGAAAGATCCTCGCCTGTGTTATACTCAACAGACTCCTGTCATCTGTTTCAGAGCAGAACCTACCTGAATCACAATGTGGCTTCCGACCAGATTGCAGCACCATCGACATGGTCTTCACGGTGAGGCAAATGCAGGAAAAATGCCTTGAGCAGAACCTGAGTCTCTACATTGTCTTCATAGACCTGACGAAGGTGTTTGACACAGTGAACAGGGACGCATTGTGGGTGATCCTCAGCAAGCTCGGTTGCCCAGCAAAATTCATCAAACTGATCCAGCTCTTTCATGTCGACATGACAGGGGAAGTCCTATCTGGTAGAGAGACTTCCCATCGCTTCAACATCTCCAATGGCGTGAAACAAGGCTGTGTCCTCGCTCTGGTACTATTCAACCTATTTTTCACCCAAGTATTACGACATGCTGTGATGGATCTAGACCTGGGCGTCTACATCAAATACCGACTGGATGGCTCACTATTCGACCTTTGCCACCTGACTGCAAAAACAAAGATAACAGAGAGACTCATCCTGGAAGCTCTCTTCATAGATGACTGTGCTCTCATGGCCCACCAAGAAAATCATCTTCAATCCATTGTGGACAGGTTCTCCACCTCAACAAAACTAATACTATTTAAGAACAGAGTTAAATTCCAAGCCTATTCTCCTAGGGAATAAGGTAGTACAGGGACAGTGTTTTAGAAGTGTTGAGAGAAACATTTGTATACTTGTTCTTGCTTTATCTTTGAAGTAAATATTTTTATAAAAAGCTGCTGATTTTAAGTGTTTAAATAGAACTAGGGTTCTAGTCACTGGCTCCCTAACAATGGGGAACACAGCTGTGGAGCATGAACTGATGACAGATCCAAGAGACACCCATACACATCTTAGAGAATCCTAGAACGTTGAGGGGCAGAGTGGCAAGCCTAGTTGTAAGAAGAAGGACCAGAGGGCACATGTTGTAGAAGAGGGAGGAGATACCTGAGGTGTGCTTTGCAAGTGTGAGGACTAAGTACATTCCATGAATCCATGAATTAAAAATGGCACCATGTGAGAAATGGGGAATGCTGCATGGGAACTAGCCAGCAGAGCAGAGCAGTTTCACTGGGTTGGAGAGACAGACAGACAGACAGACAGACAGAGATAGAAAGGCAGAGAGAGATAGAAAGACAGATGTGGAGACAGAAACAGAAAGAGAGAGGAGGGAACGGGGAGAGAGAGACAGAAAAGCTAGAGACAGATGGGGAAGGAAAGAGAAACAAAGATAGAGACAGGAGAGAGAAGTAGGGAATGGAAGAAAGACAGAAACAGAGAGGGGTGTGTGTGTGTGTGTGTGTGTGTGTGTGTGTGTGTGTGTGTATGTATGAGAGAGAGAGAGAGAGACAGAGAGAGAGAGACAGACAGAGAGAGAGACAGAGACAGAGACAGAGAGAGAAATGGACAGAGATTGGGAGAGAGGGAAAGAGAACTAGAGAGTCAGCCAGCCAGAATGGATGGGAGAGAGACAAAGACATAGAGAAGGAGGGAGGGAGAGACAGACAGGTAGAGAGGGAAGAAGAGAAGAAGAGAGACCAAGTGAGAGAGATGGAGGAATAAGAAGGAGGGAGGGAGGGAGAGAGAGAAAGGAAGAAGATTGGGTAGTCCAGCAGAGACAGAGAATCTCCAACAGGCGCGTTTAGCCTCTGCTCTTAGTCTATTACTATCCAGACTCAGAACTAGGAAATCAGGATTATCTGATAAGGGGAGTCTCCATTACCATTTTCTCACTGAAGAAAGGATCCGATTTGTCCTTTGCCCTCACTTCTAACTGACAATGGCCAAATATGGGGTCATCTCATGGAAACACTCTCATCCCCGGCTTTACACGTCCCAAAGCCAAGCCTGAGAGAGGCTGGCTGCTTTCAGTAAAAAGAACCAGACACCTTAGCTGGCTGTGCACAAAGTGCCCATGTCCAGATGGGGTCTCCCTCGTTCTGCATTTTCTCCCTGAATTCCCTGATTCATGCAATGACTGCTACCTACCTCCTTATGGAAGACTCCAGAAGTCAAATTGCTTTTTCTACCTCAGTTCAGAGCACTGGGATCTTTTTCTGTAACAAAAACCTGAAGCTTCCTGCACTTAACTTCTCTTTCCGATCACTGCTCTTCCTTGGCCTACTGATCCCTATTAGGAGCTGGCTCGATTTTTCATTCAGTTTGGAGTTGATCAGATTTGCAGTAATTGGCTGGATAAACAGACAGGCTGCATGAAGCAAGTTAATGGGATGCATTCAGTGACCATTTGGTGAATGCATTAGCCAGCTCTGAAGACACAGAAAGTAATCAGGCTAATTTACCTTCCCCACCCCATCATGAGGGCTCCATGCCTGCAGGATGATTATTAACCAGGGTTGCACATGATGGCCTATTCCATTTGCATGTGTGGGACAGGTCCCAGACCAGCAAGTCCTACTAGGTTCAAGCACACAGGATTTGCATCCAATTAAATATTAACTCAAAGCATGAGTCTAAATAGATGCATTTGCTTTTACTTGTTAGCCAGAAGAGACAATTAGTTGGAAGCAAAGGCATTTATTGAAATAGCATTGCACAAGGGGCAACTGGGTGGCTCATTGGATAGAGATTCAGGCCTTGTAATAGGTCCTGGGTTCAAATCTAACCTCAGACACTTCCTAGCTGCGTGACCTGGGAAAATTATTTTTTTTAAACCCTTACCCTCCTCCTTAGAATCAATACTATCTATTGGTTCCAAGGCAGAAGAGTAGTAAGGGCTAGGCAATGGGGGTTAAGTGACTTGCCCAGGGTCACACAGCTATGACATGTCCAAGACCAGATTTGAACCTAATATTGATTCTAGGGCAGAAGGTAAAGGTTTAAAAAGAAAAAAAGAAAAAATTAGGATTGTAACAAAAGTTGCAATCAAACATTTCCCCCAGTAAACTTGGGTTTTTTGTCCCACAAATATATGCACAATTAGTGGGAAGAGTGGGCATAAGGAGGGGGACACATATGGTCAGGCTACACTCATGGAAGAGAAACTCACTCAACAATTTAGACACTCCTGGTGATATCATTATGCTATTTCTGTTGTGTCTGCTCTCTGATGATCTTGTGAGGCAGGAGATCTTTGCTAGATAGTGTTCTGCTTGAATGACACTCTTTCTTTGAGGTGTTACCCCTTCCCTAAAGAAAAGGACGAGCTATATCACTCATCTTTTAGCTTAAGGCTCAGAGATTTAAGCTTCTGATTTCTTTGGGAGGGAGGACCTTCCTCTACCCAGTAGCAGATATAGGAAAAACACCTCAGAACCTCAACTGCTTTCGGCCTCTTTTTTCTAGAAGAATTTTTGTTTGTGGGAGCCAAGTTCATTTGGAAAAAAACTGCCAACCAATGGTACCTCCAGGTGTTTAATCTGTGTTTGGACTTGGCCTTCCTGCTCACCAAAGGCTAAGTCTCTGTAACAAACCTCTTTTTGATACAGAACTAGAAAATCCTTATTAAATTCTGCTTAATTTCTTTTTGGTGACCTTATACCCCAAACACCCTTCAGGGGAGATGGGGAATGGATTTGGCCAAAGGAGCCCCATGAGAGTTATCAAGGATGGCAAAACCTCATTCTCTGGGTCTCAGGCAAATGAATGAGAGATAAAAACAAGGAATGAAACCCTTATGTGGATTGTAGTCAAGGCATTATCTTTACCTCAGTCCTTCCTTGATGTCTTTGCTGTAACAACTTCTAGGCTTTGAGTTACCCTATACAAAGGTGCCTACATGTTTTTTTTTCCTACCCTGGCATAAGATGTCATAAAATTCCCTGGAAAGAAAAATGTATGGTAAGAGGAAGCCTGATATTATTGGGAGGAGGGGCTACTTTGTGTTTCATGAATCATGAGATTGGTGGGGGAGGATGGGAGGAGGAGGGAAGAACACAATAGCTAGAATTAGGGACAGCTGGGTAAATCAGTGGATTGAGAGCCAGACCTAGAGAGGGGAGATCCTGGGTTCAAATGTGACCTCAGACACTTCCTAGCTGTGTGACCCTGGGCAAGTCACTTAACCTCCATTGCCTAGCCCTGACCACTCTTCTGCCTTTGAACCAATACACAGTATTGATTCTAAGATGGAAGGTTTAAAAAAATAGCTAGAATTGATATAGCACTCTTGCTTGTCCTCAATACACTTTACTTGTCATTTTGTCCTCAAAACTCTGTGAGGTGAGTATTATTGTTATTTGAATTTTATAGGTATGGAAACCTTGCTAATGGCAATTATGTGACTTTCCCAGCTAGAAGTATCAAAGACAGGATTCAAATTCAGGTCTTCCTGATTCCAAGTCCAATACTCTATTTCATCATCCAGTTGTTTAAGGATGAGAATTGTAGGTAAAGGGATGGAAAATCCTGACAGTAAACCTTAGTAGAGGTGGGAAAAGCCCCAGAGGCAGATAAATTGAGAAGTTTTCTATAAGGAAGATATGGAAAACCTTAATGAGACTAGCTTTGGTGATGGGAGAAAAAGAGGGAGCAGCAGGGCACCCTTAGGGAGAGACAGGAGGCAGCATGGGCCAGGGAAGTCAGATCACTCACTATGTTGCCCATTTCATTATCTTCCCTCAGATCCTGATATAGACCAGTGATGACAAAGTCAAACAGAAAAAGGATGGCTAAACCATACATAAGTATACGTGAAGACTGCATTCTGACTCAGAAAACCACATATTAACATTATCTATGTTTTGTTGTATTTTAAATATTTTTAAAAATATTTCCCAGTTACAGCTTCATCAGTGTTTGGGTCTCACTAGGGACTGCTGTGGGTGATGTACAGCCCAGGGGCATGCTTGATTCCTCTGATGCAGAGAACTCATGTGCCTTGAGAATAGCCCAGAAGCCTCACAGCCATTATCTTGGGAGCTAGCTACTCCTGTGGAAATGTGGAAATGCAGCCTGACAACTGCTCCTGTAGAATCTACAGGCACAGCTACTGAAGACTCAGAAGAAAGAATTTTGCCACCCAAGTCTTTGATACTAGTAAGTAGTTCAACATCACAAAATGATATGATTTGATCAGGGAGAGGACATTAAAGAAGAAACTTTACAGTCTGCTTCCCCTAAAGATCATGGGACCTTTCCATCTGACTCTTCCTCTCTATTAGTCTCTTCCATAAGAATAAGAGCCCTGTAAGAACAGAGATTGCCTCAGTTTTCTGTTTATATCCCCAACACTTATCACAATATATTGTACATAGTAAGAACTTAACAAATGCTTCATTTATCCATTCAGTGATACCCAACTTCAATTTAATTCAGTTCAATTCAACAAGCCTTTATGGTGTCTGTTTTGTATAGAGTGCTGTGATAGGCACTGGAGGGAAATACAGTATTCAATTCAGAGATACAGTGCTTTGAAGAGACAGTGTTTCCCATCTTCAGGGATATTACAATCTAGTGAAGGATAAGAAACGGAGAGACAATTATAATATATGTATATATTATGTTACAGTTGTATTATATTTCCCTTTCATATGTAAAACAAAGCCATAGATGAAGTCTAAGGTACACCCAGATGCTCATGTCCCATGAAATCAGGGACAGCTTTCTGGAGTAGTCGGCAATTGGTAAGAAAAAGAGTGGCACCATGGGAAACCATGGCCTTGGAGTCGGGAAGAAGTGGTTTCAACTTCTACCTCTGACATTTATTAGCTGTGTGATTTGAGGGCAAATAATTTAATCTTTCTTGGGCTTCTAGCAACTCCTTGGACCTGTAGAGTTCAGGTGGGTCTCAGGGAGAAGGCACTGGAGATTAGAGCGTAGACATGGAGTGAGAAGCATTGGATTTGAATCCCACTTTGAATCATAGACTTAGTTACAAAGAATCTTTAGAGTTTATTTAGTTTAATGCTCTCCTCTCATGATAAAGCCCAGGGAAACGAGGTGACTTACCAAGAGTTACAAAGTTATTAAGTAATAGAGTTATGATTTGAACCTTCTTTCTACAAACCCACTCTTTCCACTACACTTGTTAAATGCCTTGTGACCCACAGGCAAGTCACTCCATCTCTCTAAGACTCCATTTCCTTATTTAGAAAGTAGGAAGAATGATTCTTGCTTTGTTAAACTTGTTTGTTGTCAGGATCCAATGAAATGATACCTGGGAAGATGATTTCAACATTTTCTAAAGAGCTCTTTTTGTGAGACAGACAGTTATTACTGAGCCAGTCTCAGGAACTCTGGTCTTGGCAGGGAATATCATGAATGGTTAACCAACACCCCACCCATCATCTCACTGCTCAGTAACCTTAGGTTATCCTGTGAATCCATAGTTTTGACCTCATTCACATAATATGATTCCCCAAGTATCAATGACTTTCATAATCGTTACTGTACTAGAAGATTAGTGAGTCTTTTCTCCTATAACAGTATATTCTATAATCTTCTTTGAGGACAGATTAGTAAGCTATACTGTAGATAAGGAAAAGCTCCATGACTCCACTAGCTGACTCATCTAATAAGCACTAACAAAACTTATTAGCCCTAGGAGGCAGAAAAGAAGGAAAAAATAAATAAATAAGAGTCTAGGAAGGCGGTTTGAGACATCTTTCTCTGACTGACATGCTATCTGCTTAGACAAACATGAGTTTCTACTCTGTAATTCGGACTTACTTTTTCAGTATTGTCTAATTGTCTTGCTGATGCTTTGTAAGTCTTTTTTTTAACTCAAAGATATATTATTTTCCCACTTATATGTACAATTTTCAATATATATTTTCTGAAATTATAAGATCCAAATTGTCTCCCTTCTCCCCCCCCCCCTGGAGATGGTAAACTATTTGATCTGGATTATACATGTATTATCATAAGTCTTAAAGTCAGTCAGTCAATAAACATTTCTCAAGTATCTGCTATGTGCCAGGCACTCTCCTAAGCCTTGGGGATACAAAAAAGAAAGACAATCTCTGCCCTCAAGGAGTTTATAATTTACTGGGGGAATAGTATCCAAAAGGAAGCTGAAAAGGGGTGGGGAGAGGAAGGTACATGGAGCAGAGACATGATGAAGTATAGAATGAAGCTGGTTGGGAAATAGATGGCTGGCCCAAGCTTCTCCTTTCATCCTCTTCCTTTAAAAAAATATTGGGAATGGCTGGACAAACTATGGTACATGTTGGTGATAGAATAGTATTGTGCTGTAAGAAATGATAAATAGAATGATTTCAGAAAAAGTTGGAAAGATCTCATGAACTGATGCAGAGCAAAATAAGAAGAACCAGGAGACTATTGTACACTGTAACACAATATTGTACAATGAGCAACTGTGAAAACTTGACTACTCTCAGCAATGTAATGATCTGGGATAAACCTGAAAGATTTATGATGGGGAATACTATCCACCTCTAGAAAAAGAACTGTTGGAGTCAGATGGATGTGGATCGAAGCATATTATTTTTCACATCAGTGTATTTATGGTTTTATTTTGAAGTTTTGGTTTTGTATGAGTGTGCTCTTACAATAATGACCACTAGAGAAGTGTTTTGTGTGATAATAAAATTTTTAAAAAATATTTATTTGTTTATTATGTTAAAATACCCAGTTAACCCTCCCTCTCCCATTATAATAAAATTCATTTGGAAAAACAAAAAGTCAAGAATATCAAAGGAATTTTTAAAAATGCAAAGGAAGGAGGTCTAACAGTATCAGATTTTGAACTATATTAGTATTATTTTAAATCCTTACCTTCTGTCATAGAGTTGATACTTAGTATTGGTTTCAAATCAGAAGAGGCAAATGGGGTTAAGTGGCTTGCCTATAGTCATGGGGGAAAATAATAAGAAATAAGACAATTTAAAAAGTGACTTGCCTTACCAATCATTCATTTAAATTTTTTGTTAAAATTTTTAGTTAAATTTTTTGTTTTTAATTAAAATTAAGGTTTTGTCTTTACACACCCCACTCGGTGAATTTTTCCATGGAACAAAAAATTACAAGTTTATTACATGCTTAAAAAAGAAAAGCAAGTGCTACATAGTAGAATTCATGTACAGTTTCATGTACATATCCTATTCTATGACATGTATGGAATTTTCATTTTACTTGGTCTTTGTTCAGTTGGAATTCTTTTAAAAAATCTACACAAACCTAGTTGAAGTGCTTATTGGATCTGGGAATGGGTTAGGTAGGGAGGAGGGAAAAAATGAAATATGTAAACATGGAAAAATATTTTTAAAATTAAATTAAAAAGAAAGTACCTTTGGAGTCAGAATGCAGATCAAAGCATGCTATTTTTCACTTTAGTTTATTTGGGTTTTTATTTTGGAGTTTGGTTTTACACAATTATTCTCTTACAACAGTGAATAATATGGAAACATGTTTTGCCTGTTAATACATGTATAACCCAGATTGAACTCCTTATTGTCTCTGGTAAGGGGGAGAGAAGAGAGGGAGGGAGAAAATTTGTATCTTATAACTTCAGAAAACTTAGAAAGAAAATTGTTACTACTTGTAATTGGTAAAAAAAATATATCTTTCAAAAAAATCTATACAATTAAAGAAATTGCAAAAATCATCAACCCATCAAACAACTACAATACCATTCTATACTTATATTTCCTCACTCTCCACAGAAAGGAAGAAGGAACATTCGTTTCCTTATGTCTTCTCTGGAGCAGATACCATTTGGCTTTGTTTTAAATATACTTTTTATTTATATTCTTGTGGTGGCGGTATTCACTCATTTCAGTCTTATTCTATTCTTTAGACCTCCTTCTTGGCAAGTGACTTGCCCAAGGTTACACAGTTAGGAAGTGTCCAAGGGTGGATTTGAACTCAGGTCTTCCTGACTCCAGGCCTGGTGCTCTAAACACTGAGAAACCCAAGTGCCCTACTATATTGTTGTTGTTATTGTTCAATGGTTCATTCGTGTCTGACTCTTTGTGATCCCATTTGGGCTTTTCTTGGCAAAGATACTACCAAAGAATGGTTTGCCATTTCCTTCTCCAGCTTATTTGACAGCTGAGGAAACTGAGGCATTCACAATTAAGTGATTCAGAGTCATCCATAATTTTCTTAGGGAACAGTTTTTTTTTTCAGGACTCATTTAGTGGTCTTTTTAAGCCTCAGGAAAATATACAGAATCATAGCATCATAGAAATATAGATCAACCATAAAGATTACTTAGTCCAGTCTCTTTATTTTATGTAGGAAGAAAGTGAAGTCCCTCAAAATGGACAATCACTTGCCCAAGGTCACAATGCTAGTAAATGGCAGAAATGAAATTTGAACCTTGAAATAAAGCTTTTGATTGTAGATCTTACTGTTTCCTCCACACTAGTCATCATCAACATTTATGTAACACCTATGATGTGCTACATACTGTGCTAAGTGCTTTACAATTATTTTCTCATTTGTTCCTCAAACAATCCTGGGAGGTAGGTGCTAATATCATTTTACATATGAGGAAATTGAAGCAAACAGGTGTTAAGTGACTTGCCCAAGGTCTCATAGCTAGCAAATGTCTGAGTCTGCAATTATACTCTCTCTACTGAGTTGTCTAGCTGTCCCTGAATCTAAGATTCAGTTCCTTATTGCCACAATTTGGAGTCTTGATGGTTAGTTAATCCAAGGGTAATTGTGGTATGGAAAAACAAGCTTGTGCAATCCAAACTTACACAAGACTGATGAGTATCAGAAGGCCAATTTACTCATTTACAATAAGAAATATAAGTGCTGAGTGGACCGGAAAACTTGTTTCAGCCAGTAGCTTCTTCTCCTTCCCGGTAGGGAAATTTACTTGGGAAACTGAATTAAAATCAGAATATTGAATACTGAACAGAGCAAAGGAAATGAGATGTCCTTAAGGGATAATTCTATCAGTGAGGGTAACTTGACATGTCATCCTTCTTCACTACAGAGATAAACTTGTTTCCAGATTGGAATATGAGTGCTGCTGGAGAAGAGCTAAAGATAAGAAACAGATTTTTTTTTATTGTTCAGCTGATATTTTTCTGGACCCTTAGACAGAACCAGCTGACTAGGAAGACCTAGGATCAACAGAGCTGAATAGTGGGACCCTGTACGTATGGTGATGGAGCTCCTTCAAGGTTCAATAGGCTTCGAAGACTTTTCCAGAATGGCCTCCCTTAAAACTTCTACCATTTTTTTCTTTCATTTTCTTTTACAGATGAGGAAAATTGTGGCCCCAGAGAAATGAATGGTGCTGCCATGTAAAGAGCACTAGAACTTGCTACTGGTGTACTTTTGGGCAAGTCACTTGACTTGTTGGGTCTCAATTTCCTTATCTACACAAAGAGGGGGCCCATTAGGATCTTCTTTCAGCTCTAAATCTATGATCCTTTTTCATCTGCCTGGGCCTTTGGTTTCCTTCTTTGTAAAATTAGGACTTTGGATAATATTAACTCAAATGTCCTGAGAAAAGAGCAGCCTGTCCTCCTGCTTGACAATGAACAAATAATTTCCCTCAGATTTCGTGACAGACTTCCAACACACTTTCCCATCATACTAGGTGAACCAAGATAGGACCATGGAGCTTTTCATTCCATGTCCAGAGCTCTCCCCACTACATGTCATTTTCTAGAGTATTGACAAAATTCCTCTAAGTTCGAAAGTTCTCAGTCTCTCTCTAACAACTGAAAACTACTCTTGGGTCCAAGATACCACAGAGGGGCAATCTCTCCTTCTCCACTGAGGAACCCCTGTCATCTGCATTTAGGCATGTGGTCCAGACTGCGTTCAGACCTAGGAGAGTCTGACCATCTACGTGGAGGGTCAGACTTATCTCCTCCTACTCTTGGCTTTTTAACACTCATCCCAGTTCTCCTGGGGAAAATGACTTATTTTGGCTCATGACTAGGGCCTCCCTGACAGGGAAAAATAGAAAGTACTTAATATATGATATGAATCAGTTATGGGAGTTATTTATTTCCTCCATACAAAAGAAATGCTTAACACTTACACTTCCTGGGCAAGCTACTTAAACCCAGCTGCTTAGCCCTTGCCACACTTTTGTCTTTGAATGGATACTAAGACAGAAGGTAAGGGTTTGTTTGTTTTTTTTTTAAAGAAATACTTAGCAAAAAGACCCATGAACTTGCATTGACAGGAGACTTAAACAAGAAGCAAGTCATTACTTTTATGCTTTCCTGCAAGTCTGAGATTTCAACATCAGACCATGAAGCAGTCTGCTGCACTGCTAAAGAGACCTTGCCACAGTTCATCTTGGCCCTGTCCCTGTGCTATATCCTTTAAAGTCCATTTCTTCTGGCCAGTCAGGCCAGGTGCTAGGTTCTTTTTTTTCCTTCTTTATTTTTTTTTATTTTTATGTTTTTAATGTAATCAACTAATCAATCAAAAAGCATTTATCAAGTATTTACATGTTGAGAAGACAAATTCAATAAATGAAAATTTCTCTACTGTAGAGAAGTTTACAATCTGATGCTGGATACAAGAGGGACATATAGAAGTATATACAGAGTAAATATTGTTAACTCCATCTAACAGATTAGAAAACTGAGACTCAGGCAAATAGGCATAATGGCGTCAGTTTCCTCAGCTGTAAAATGGGGATAACAATCAGGTGCTAGGTTCTTTTCTTTTGTTGGTGATATTTTCTTCAAGTCAATAACTTTCCCAGTAACCAATTAGCTTTAACCCCCAAACTCAGAATTTCCAACTTAAAAATTTTACAAGATTGCTTCCAAGACTAGACATATCTATTTTGGGATCCCTGTTTGGTCACCTATACTCAGGAAGGGAAACACAGAACAGAAACAGGGATACCTAGAGGACCCGAGGACTAGGTTCGGCTCACCTTGCTAAGTCCTGCTTTAGCTGCCATGTGCTAATAATAATCTGTAATTTCTCAGGGGTAAAGGGAAGGGCACACTTCCCTTCATCTTTCTTCCTTCCTTCCTTCCTTCCTTCCTTCCTTCCTTCCTTCCTTCCTTCCTTCCTTCCTTCCTTCCTTCCTTCCTTCCTTCCTTCCTTCCTTCCTTCCTTCCTTCCTTCCTTCCTTCCTTCCTTCCTTCCCTCCCTCCTTCCTTCCTTCCTTCCTTCCTTCCTTCCTTCCTTCCTTCCTTCCTTCCTTCCTTCCTTCCTTCCTTCCTTCCTTCCCTCCTTCCCTCCCTCCCTCCTTCCTTCCTTCCTTCCTTCCTTCCTTCCTTCCTTCCTTCCTTCCTTCCTTCCTTCCTTCCTTCCTTCCTTCCTTCCTTCCTTCCTTCCTTCCTTCCTTCCTTCCTTCCTTCCTTCCTTCCTTCCTTCCTTCCTCCTACTCCTGGAAGGTTCCCTTCTTATTATTGATCTCACTACAACCCTAGACCAGGCCCTCACTTTTCTTATCTGAAAGAGATTGCAGGTCACATTTGAATGCAGGACTTCCTCTCTCCAGGCCTGGCTCTCAATCCACTGAGCCACTTAGCTACTCCACCTAGCTTCTTTTAAGGGTTAGCTCATTTTCCAAGTCCTAGAGTACACTGCTTCTGATCCCTGTGCTTTCACTCCTTAAATAATGCATATACTTCTCTGTTGTATTTCCCCAGGAAAATGTAAACGTCTTGAGGATAGGGACTGTTTTCATTTTGCATGGTGCCCTCAGCACCTAGCACAATACCTTGTACATATTAGGAACTTAATAAATGCTTGTTACAATGGTAAATCCTATTATACCAACTATGCCTATAACTGTGAAGTGAACCAATAATAGAAGATATATTTTAATGTGAATGTCCAGATTTCACAAAATAATTCCTAAAGTTTCTGTGTTGATTTTGCTGCTGTTATTTTGGGACTATGTGGACATTTGGAAGAGAAGTTTTGCTAAAGATGGGTGGTCAGTTTGAACTGGATGAAAGAGGCATCTGTCTCCAAAGCCAAGAGGGGCTGCTGTGAAAGAGACATGGGCTGGGCTAGAGTTCCCTAATAGCCAATCACTGCTCTCCAACAACATCTCTGCTAAAATCCAGTGGTAGTATGAAAAATGTTGCTGAATCAGCGAAATGTAGGACAGAAATAAAATGGAGAAAAATGCAGACAGCACAGAAGTATTGAAATGTTTATTCCAGAACTGCAGGATGGTGAGCAATTAATTGCTGTACTGGGAAGCTATCATCACTGCTCTGGGACTGGTCCCTAGGCTCTTGCCTTGAGGAACTCCACAGTCCACCTGCTTTCCTAGAAGTCCTGAGGAATCAGGGTTACCTTGATCTAAAAAAGAATCTAGGGGAGGCTCTAGGTTTAAGTGTGCTGATGTGGCCCTGCACTCTTTGGGTCAGCTGGGCAGGTCTTAAGTACAGAGTAAGATTTTATCCTTACTCCCTAATTTCACTTTGCCAGAAAGGATTTCCCTAGGTTTTCTTTCTTTTCTCTCTCTTTTTTTCTCTTTCCCTCCCTCCCTCCCTCCTTCATTTCTTTCTTTCTTTCTTTCTTTCTTTCTTTCTTTCTTTCTTTCTTTCTTTCTTTCTTTCTTTCTTTCTTTCTTTCTTTCTTTCTTTCTTTCTTTCTTTCTTTCTTTCTTTCTTTCTTTCTCTCTCTCTCTCTCTCTCTCTCTCTCTCTCTCTCTCTCTTTCTCTTTCTCTCTTTCTCTCTCCCTCTTTCTCTTTCTCTCTTTCTCTCTCCCTCCCTCCCTCCCTCCCTCCCTTCCTTCCTTCCTTCCTTCCTTCCTTCCTTCCTTCCTTCCTTCCTTCCTTCCTTCCTTCCTTCCTTCCTTCCTTCCTTCCTTCCTTCCTTCCTTCCTTCCTTCCTTCCTTCCTTCCTTCCTTCCTCCTTTTCTTCTCTCTTAGTATCAATTCAAGACAGAAGAGTGGCAAGAGCAAGGCAATCAGTGTTGCCACTTGCCCTGGGTTACACAGCTAGGAAATATCTGAGCTTAAATTGGAACCCAGGTCCACCTGACTCCAGACCTGATGTTCTATTCACTATGCTACCTTACAGTCTCCCTACAATTTCTTTTTAGGGGAGAGAGGTATTACTGCAGAGGGATTTAAGTAGAGATACAAAATGTTAGTGGTGGAAGAAACCTTAGGTGTCCTCTAATCAGGGCCAATAAGTCAATAAATACTTTTTAAGCACTTTAATCAGTCAATAAATACTTTTAAAGCACTTACTATCAGGTACTGTGCTAAGTGCCAGAGATACAAAAAGAAGCAAAGGAGAGTCCCTTCTCTTGAGGAAGTTGAAGTCTAATGGGTGAGACAATGTACACACAAATTATAGAAGAGTAAATGAGAGATCTGAAGGAAGGCATTAGAATCAAGGAGGATTGGGAATGGCTTCCTGTAGATTTTAGATGGGATTTGAAGGGAGCCAGGAGACAGAGATGGGAAGGGGTAAAGGAGGTATTTTATGAATGAACAACCAGTGAAAATACTTGGAGTTTGTGACTATTAGGGTCTTATCTAAAGAACATCAAGGAGGTCAGTGTCACTAGTGCATATCATATAATGCTGAAATTGGAGTTGGAAGAAACCTTGGAGATGTTTTATTCATATTCACTTATTTTCTAGATAAAGCAGTTTGCCCAAAGTCACACCGGGAGAGTAAGTTGCAGAACTAGTTGAGCTTCTTTGACTCCAAAATTGAGTGCTTTCTCATCTATATAGTGGCTGCATTACACACGGGAAACTGACATCCACAGTAAGGATGTGACTTGACCAGATCAATACAGCTGGTTATAGCAACACTGGAACTAGACTTTAGGTCTTCGGACTGTAAGTCCCAGGCTCGTTATATAAAATGAATCACTTCTTTTAAAGATTGTAAGCTCTTTGAGGGTAAGGAAGGACCCTTCCTCTTTATTAGATCTACCTGTATAATGGGTCTTCTTACTTATAATAACTGTGTAATAAACATTGTTGATGAATTATAAGTAGAGTAATAAATGGTTACCGGTTGTAAGTCTTTAGTTGAGGGCCCCTTTTCAAATCTAACAAATTTGAAATTCTATCAGTAGACACTCATGCCTTTGTGTCTTGAAAATTTTGGGGACTTTTATGTATATCCTATTAAAATGCAATCATCTTTTGAAAAGATAAATCCTTTCTTCTAACACTTTACTTATGTAGCTGATAAGAGAAGGGGGACCCTCAAAGACAATGCTGCTTAGTAGACTTTACCATAAGGGCATTCTGGACTGTTAGATATCCCTGCTTTAGAATTCAAGACCTAAAGTTGGAAGGGGTTTTAAATGAATTATTTTGTTTATCTCATTCATTTGGTAGATGGGAAATCTGAGTCATAGATAAGAAGAGGAATTTGCTCCAGGAACACAGGTCACTAGTGGCAGAAATGGAAGTGGACCAGGCCTTTTGATCACAAAGCTAGGGCTCTTTCCACAATCTATTGGAGGCTCATGTATGTATGGTTGTTCCCACCAAATAGCTCACTCAACACAGTCTGATGAAACTCCCCATTGAGGCTCCTTTTTCTCTCCATTCTCATCTCATGCCAGGCTATACCTAAGTAAATTCAATTCACCTGAAAGAAAAAATAGAAATTTCAGAGGCAGAATTGTGCAGTGGGGAGAACACTGGGGTTCTTGCCAGAAGATCTAGGTTTGAGCAAACCCAGCTGTTTACTATCTATATGACCTGAGGCAATAAGGCTTGTTTTCTCTTCTATAAAATAGACAAAACCTTTCCTGGCCTTCCTATAAAATGGCATTTGGGAGGTTCTAAGGAGAGAATGTATATGAAAGTCCTTGTAGAGTGCTATGTACATGCAGAAAGGTATCAGTCTGGGATTTCCATACATCTAGATGTTTGGCATCGTATGAACAAATTTATCAGGATGATAGTCATTTTTTCACTGTTTTGCTTCACATAAGCATTGCCTAAGCAAGTGAAGAGGTATAGACCCAAGTTTAGAAGTATGGGCTGAGGAGTGAGTTTTTCCTGGGTTGCTTTGAGAAAACCTTCTAGTTCAGAGACTCTTAACCTTTTTCTGTGTCTTGGTCCCCATTGGTAGCATGGTGAAGCCTAGGAATCTTTTCTCAGAATAATGTTTTTATTTTATTTTCTTCGAATTTATTGAATCAATTAATTTAAAATACTTTTTATTTTCCCTTATTACTTATAAAAAACAATTTTAACATGCATTTTAAAAAGTTTTGAGTTCCAAATTCTTTCTTCTGACCTTCCTTAGGCCCAGGTGGAGGGAGAGATCTTGCTTCTGGGAGGCTCTATGTTATTGAGTTCCTGTCTCTTTAAATCCTAGTGGAGAGACTGGGGGCTGAGAGCGCTTTGGACCTAGCCCTCTCTAGAGGCAGGATTTTCATAAACATTAGGGAATTGGGGAGAAGAGGGAATGAGGGTCTTATTTCCAGGCCTGTCGGAAAAAGGGGAGCCCCATCTTCTCTGATAGAGCTTCTCATCTTCCTCCCCTCCCTGCCCCATCTTCTCCTTAAAACAGTAAACAATCTGATATATATTGTACAAGTACAATGAAAGTTTTTCCATATTAGTCATTTTGTGGAAGGGATCTCAAATGAAAAAAGAAGAAAGAAAATGAAATATAATATGATTCAGTCTGCATTCAGACTCTATTAGTTCTTTCTCAGAGGGCAGATGGCATGTTTCATTATGAGTCTCTGAGATTGTTTGGTATCACTGCATTATTGAGAATAACTAGGTGATTCACAGTTGTTCATCAAGAAATATTATTGTCCCTGTTTAAATGTTTTTCTGATTCTGCTCACTTCACTTTTCATCAGTTCATGCAAGTCTTCCCAGGCTTTATTCTGAAATCATCCTGCTTACCATTTCTTATGGCAAACACTATCAAATACCACAACTTGTTCAGCCATTCCCCAATTGATGGATAACCCCCTCAATTTCCAATTCTTTGCTACCACAAAAAAGAGCTGCTATAAATAAGAATGCTTTTCACTGCATAAAACACAGAGGATTGCAAAGTAAATTAATCATTCTGAAATAAAAATGTAATTTAAAAATGTCATCCAAGTTCACAGCTGCCCTGAAATCTATCCACAGACTAGAGCCCAGGTTAAGTGCCCCTAGGACGAGTAAACTTGGATAGCTTGGTACACAGTTGTACATGGCTCTACTAGAAAGAAACTTGCCTGGGTGCCTGTGGAATATTCAATCAATCACCAGTCGGTGTAAGCTTGGCTGATAGCAGAAGTTTGTGGAGTTAAGATGGGCTCTCCAGGGACAGGGGGTGGTGGTGGTGGTGGTGGGGAAAATCTTTTTCTAGTAAGATAAATAATGTAAATAAGGGTTAGAAAGAAAAGTGATGGATCTGGCTGAGTAGAAGTGAGAGAAGAATGAGTTGCTATTTAGATGCTCTGGGCTCTTTGTACATTGGATCACGCTTATATGGATTTCAAAAAACCTGAGATCAGGGAACTGGTATGCAAGAGCTTTCGAAATCCTAGTAGAACCGTTCTGTTGCAGCTGCAATTAACAAAGGGACAGGATCGTTCTCTCATCCCCCAAATACAATACAAATACTAATTTTCATCCTTTAATTGCTGTTGGTTTTCCCGGAGAGCTGACTTCTGGGGCTTCCCTGGGATTTTATGATCCACGAAATTTTATTTTAAATTGGTCCCCAGATGGCTTGATCCGGTATTGTGTACAAAATCTCTTTAGGGGTTTGGGAAAGAGCAAACATCCCTCTAATATTTCTTAGTTTTTCTTTCGAAAGTGGGTGGGGATTACCTGTTGTCAGTCTTGGATGCCTGAGTGCATTGGGGAAATTCATTCTTGGATTAAAACAGACAAGTTAGCTCGTTCTTGAGATCGATTTAATTCCCGCCCCGCAACCCCCCCCCCCCTTTTTTACCAAAGGCTTGGAGGGGATGGGAAACGCTTCCTTCTTGTCAAAACTACTTGGAAACAAAGTTGACTGATTCTTTGTGTTTTGTCTCTTTAAGAGTCCACCACTGTGGCTTTGCACGTAGTAGGAGCTTAGTAGTAGCTCGACTTAAATTAGTCGAATTAAGGCAAAAAAAAAAAAAGATGGATAGCACAGCGTTCGTAGCCACTTGTAGTATTAGAACTAGGAATCATCCATTGACTGACAGTACAGCCATCCATCCCTGGGAGGTAAATAAGTCTAAGAGGGCTAAACTAAAGGGAATTTAAGGTGCGTATTGTAAATCTTCTGTTCTCTCTTTTATAAAGGAAGTCCCTCCCACTATACTGAGACTTTCAGCCTGTCCTTATGTGCATTCTGCTGAAGGCAAACCCGATGGCTTGTTTGTCTGAGATCTGCCTCTAGTCTCCAAGGCCCAGGTGGAGGGAGAGATCTCGCTTCTGGGAGGCTCTGTGTTATTGAGTTCCTGTCTCTTTAAATCCTAGTGGAGAGACTGGGGGCTGAGAGCGCTTTGGACCTAGCCCTCTCTAGAGGCAGGATTTTCATAAACATTAGGGAATCGGGGAGAAGAGGGAATGAGGGTCTTATTTCCAGGCCCGTCGGAAAACGGGGAGCCCCATCTTCTCTGATAGAGCTTCTCATCTTCCTCCCCTCCCGAACCTCAGGCACGCCTGAGCAGAGCCCGAGGCGCCGGAGCGCTTCCAAGGCAGCGATAGGAGCGGGTCGGCAGGCAGGCAGACCCGCCACGCGTGAGCTTTGCAGCTGGGGCGAGGCGAGGAGGGGTGGGGCGGGGGAGAGGGAGGCAGCTCCCACCCTCGCTGTCTTCTAGGGTGAGGGGCGTGAGTGCCTGTGTGTGTGCGCGCCCGTGTGCCAATGGGGCTGCGTGTGCGTGTGTGCGCCCTCGCGGGAGTGTGAGTGCGTGAGAGCGCGCGGCGGGCAGGCGGGCGGGCAGAGGGAGAGACACCCAGCCACTGACTGCTGCATTGCTGCTGAGCCACGACTTGCTCAGCCCCCAATATGCGGCCGTTGCTGCCGCTGCCACCACCGCCGCCGCCGCCGCCGCTGCTGCTGCTGAGAGGCCCGCGATCTGGTGGAGATCAGCAGCAGAGCGGCGGCTGCAGGTGGAGAGCAGCGCGGTGGGCTTGAGCCGGGTCGGGCTGTCTTCTCCCTCCCCTTCCCTTCTTCCCCTCCCCCCCTTGCTCCCCGGCCCCCCCCTCCCCCTTCCCGCCTGCCAGCCCGCCCGCCGCGGGTCCGCGCCAGGGATTGGCACCGGCTTCTCCCCGACCCTTATTTATGATGCTTTTTTTCTTGGGTGCTCTGCCTGTGATGGTTTTTAGGCGGAGCCGTTTGCACCAAAAACTGTAGCAACTGCTCCCCCTTCTCTCCCCCCTCCCCCCATCCCTTTCCTTCCCCTTCCCTCCTCCCCTCCGATACTGGATCAACAGCAGAAGAGGGACCGGTCGGGATCCGCGCAGATAGACAATGAATAATCGCAAGAAATTGACTTGAATTTCCCCGAAGCCGGCGTCGCCGCAGCTGGAGACGGCTCTCTTTTTTCTTCTTTTTCTTATATTTTCTTCTTTAAAGGCAGAGGGACCACAGAAAAACGATTTGTTTCTTGTACCTTGTTCCTTTCCCCCTCCTTTTCTTTTTCACCTTTTGGGGGATTTGCAAACCGAATTACATGCATGTCCAGTGGGGGTAGGTTTAATTTTGATGATGGAGGGTCCTACTGTGGAGGCTGGGAGGACGGCAAAGCGCACGGCCATGGGATCTGCACTGGCCCCAAAGGCCAAGGAGAATACACCGGCTCCTGGAGTCATGGCTTCGAGGTGCTGGGGGTCTACACCTGGCCCAGCGGCAACACGTACCAGGGCACCTGGGCGCAGGGCAAGCGTCATGGAATCGGCCTGGAGAGCAAGGGGAAGTGGCTGTACAAGGGAGAGTGGACGCACGGCTTTAAGGGACGCTACGGGGTCCGGGAGTGTACCGGCAACGGGGCCAAGTACGAAGGCACCTGGAGCAATGGATTACAGGATGGTTATGGGACTGAGACCTACTCGGATGGAGGTGGGTGCTGCGCCAGCCCGGAGTGCTTAAGGAGTGGGAGGAGGGTGGGCGAGGAGGGAGGCGGGAGTGCCGTTCTTTGCCCTGACAAGTGCTTTCTCCATGTCTCTTTCCTTCTGATTTGTTTTTATTTTCCTGTGTTTTTCGGTGTTCTTGTTGCTGCTGGTGCCTGCCGCCTTGGCGGCGGTGCTGTAGAGGCCCAGAGACACCCCAGGGAGGCTCCTGGCCCTCTCGCCACAGGTTGCTTGCTCCATATGTTCAGTGGGGGTGCAGTGCGGTGGTGGTGCCTGGTGCCCCTCACCGACTGTGTCCAGGAAGCCAAGGGGCTGGGGGTGGGGTGGTGGTGGTGGTTTTCACCTCGTGGTTTAGAGCTGAGCGGAGAGGGGGAAGAGATGCCGGTGTTCACTGCACCATCATAAACTAGAAGGCAAAGTGGCAGTCTGAAGGGAAGGTGGAGAGGCCCTTACAGCAAGACTACCGGGCTGAGGTTTTGCCTTGTGCCCTCCCAAGTTAGGGGGCCTACTGGTGGGCCATGCCGGCAGCTGAGTGAAGGTTCTGGGGTTCCTAGCCCCTTCCCTTCTCCACCAGCCTCCCCATCCTTTGGTACAGGATCCTTGTTTTCAGGCCTGAGCTTAGCATTCCAATGTCTGGGCTCAGGGATTGGATTCTTGGTTTCATGTGCTTTCCAAGGGCCCTTTCTAGTTTGGAATCAACCCTGAAAAAAAATGTCACTGAGAAATTTAGAATGCTGTAGTGGAGGGGTGGGGAAGGGAAGGGAGCAATCCCAGAAAATAACCCAGGCCAATAAACTTCTAGGGGGTTGGACCTAGGCTAATACTGTCAGACCGGGCAGCCTGTGAGGCCCACTGGAGCTCTGATTGAAGTACTTGCATCAATTTTCGCCAGGAGTTTGGGGAATCTTTCTTTATCTTATTTCCAAGATGCTTTCAGCCTAGAGTAGTTCTGTGAACTAGAGACTGTTAATGGCTGTTGGTGTCTGAGATGTGTTCACTCCTTGCATGTCTCCATGCTCTGCCACTCTTAATATCCTCCCTAAGTTACATCCCAGGCAGACCGAGTGGTTATTGTTTGGGACAAAACAAATCTTGGAAGAGAGTTTCCAAGCTCCTGACTCAGTTTTGAGCTAAGATGAAGTGCAGGTAGTGGTTTGTGGAAGCAGCATGTCTATTTGATAGGCAGGAGAGGAGCGATTGCAGTGATTGTATGTTTCTTCCTTGGAGTGATGGGGTGGATCATGGAAGGCCATTTAGCTTTTCTGGTTTGGTCTCAATTTGTTTTGGCCAATTGAAAAAAGCTTTAAACACCTGCTTGACAGTCACATATACAGAGGTGAGGTAGGGCCGGGAAGTGATGATTATTTTGGCTTATGCAACCAAAGGGAAGAGCTCATTATTAAACAAAGAGGAGGAGTCTGGTGCACTTAATTATATAATTCTCCTGCCTATCAAAACCCTGCCAACCCCTAATCACAGACCTTGCTTTTGGGGGTGGGTTTTACTTAAATAAAGAAGGGCCAAGCTGTGCCCTGATGGTGGGATTTTGAGGGAAAGAAGACGGGTTGTGGATTGCAAAAGCTTCCCCCAGTTCCTGGGCTATGTGTGTGTGTGTGTATGTGTGTGTTGGTGGTGGGGTGATGGGGCTTCAGCAGCAGGCGTATGTGGACGGGGGAAGCAGGCAGCTTGCACTTCCCAGCTGGCATGTACCCTGTGCAGCGGGAGGAGTTGTAACCCACAGGGCACCAGCTAGAGAGCATTGCAGGGACCCTTCCCCCAAAACAGAAAGCTTGGGAGGGCTACAGAGGCAACACAGGCCGGAAGTTCCCAATAGGCTTCGAGAAAAGCCAGCCTCTTTCTTAACTCTTCATGGGTCAGCTTTAACTGCGCTGGGAGGGAGAGAGAGAGAGAGACAAGCTTGGGAAAGATTAAGATCTCTTGTTTTAGCAAGAACCTCCAGAGCCTTTAGGGAGAATGATGTAACCCCATGAGTGAGGCATCATCTCCAGATAACTCTCCCTAGGGGCTAGAGATGAAGAATTTTGTGGGTAAGTTTTTATCCATCCTTTTAGGAAAAGCAAATGAGGTATAAGTAACTGATCCATGCTTGACACATACTGTTCAGGAAGTTTGGAGTTCAAAGTGTTAACATGAGAAACATTTCTTTCCTGTGGGGTCTCATAGGATTTCTTGCTCACATATTACCCAGAGCCCTACATTTCTAACCTGGATGTCGTTGAGCCCAGCTTAGGTTTTCACTATAAATTTTAAGGCAGAAAAAAAGAAGAAAAAAACATAGAACCTGTAGTCAAGAAGCCCTGGGTTTGAATATCAGCCCTGCCATTTACTAGCTGTGTGAGCTTGTACAAATTATTTCCCCCATGGATGTCAGCTTTCTTCCTTGTAAAACAGGGAGGTTGAACAAAATGATCTCTAAAGTTCTTTTCAGCTTTGTCTATAAGCCTTGGCTCTTTTCAGTTCTGCCCAATAAGAGCAGATGTAGTTGCTAGGACACCTGGTCAGAGCAGTTTTTTTTTTCCAAGCTGGTTCTGTTGTGTACATCTCCTTGAACTCTCTGCCCTAGAATAATAACCTCCAGATGTCTGGACCACTCAGCCTGAAAACTGAATTCCCCCCTCTCTCATTAGGAAGACAGTGACTATTGAAAATTATCTGCCAGTCAGTAATGCACCAATGCCATCAACTTCATCTCTAAGGGAGACTAGGAGAATCATGGTATCATAGTCTGCCAGAAATGTGAACTTCCTGTCCAAAGTAAACAAGGGTCCCTTGAACCTTTCAGTAATCAACTAGTGGTAAAGGATGGCATAGATAGAGCAGTGTTTGGAAAGCAGAATCCTAATGAATTAATGGTTTTGAAGCTAATCCTGCTTTTCCTTGCACATTAGCTAGAACATCAGGAAAGCTTCAACTCCAGCCCTGCTCCTAGTGCTGACTTGGGGAAACAGTGTTTTTCATAAATAATGCACAAATGGCTCATGTCCTTCGCATTTAGCTGGGATCTGTATGGAATCCATTTAAAGTGGAGACTTTGTGACCAGGCTTTTCTCCAGTCTCACTCTTTCCCAGGCAATGACACTCATTCCTTATTGATGTGAGATTGAGATGATATTCACTTGTAGACCATCACCAGGACTTGCTAGAGCCCCACAGAAACACACGGATCTTGATAGACATGCCACTCACATGAATTGCTGTAGAAATATAAACAGGTCCATTGCCTGTACATGGAGTCACCCAGGAAAAAACTCTCCTCTCCTCAAACCAACTCCTTGAATCTGCAATTCTTCTCCATTACCCTCTTATTTAACTAATTCCCCTTTTCCCCCTCCCATCTTCCTCCTCCTCTTCTCTTCCCAGCTCTCCTCTCCCTTTTCCTCTCCCATCCCCTCCTCTCTTTTCCCTTCTCCTCTCCCATCCCCTCCTTCCTTCCCAACTCCTCTATTCCCCTTCACTCCCCTTTCCCTTCTCCTCTCCTCTCCATCCTTCTTCTTTTTGTCCCTTTCTGTCTCATATACACACATACTTTTCACAGAAATACTGAATTTTCTCCATCCACTTGACCTCCATACCCTTCTCCTACAGTAAATATTTCCTCCTCAGTGCTTTGCCCACAGGAATATATCCCTCAGACCCAAAGACACCCCCAACAAATAAACTCACCCACACCTTGAAAAATGAGTCATCTCTCACACACATACACACTCCTTCTCCCCCTCCTCCTCCACACATACCCACATACATCTCTCTTTAATACACACATTCTATACACAGACTCAGATTACTCATCCCACACACACATCACACACACCCACAGTCAAAATTCAGATACACTTCAGGCACATGTGCACATTGATATGTGTGGCACACTCACATACTTGCACACACGGCACACACACACATGCACATGGACATACATGGACACACATGGACACACTTTCCACGCATAGATATTTTCCAATTTCATTAGCCAGATCATAGATACAGGAACTTTCATTCACTCATTAAGCTGTGTCTATTTCCAGAATATGTCCATGAAGACAAATGACTCCTATAAAAAAACTGTCCCTCTCTTTCAGAGCCATACTTAGTCTTTCTTTCAGCTCCACCTGTTAGAGCTCATTCTTTTATTTTTTTTTTACCTCTAACCTGTTTTAGAATTGATATTAAGTATTGGTTCCAAGGCAAAAGAATGGTAAGGGCTAGGTAATGGGGGTTAAGTGACTTGTCCAGGGTCACCCAGACACAAAGTGTCTGAGTCTAGATTTGAACCTAGGACCTTAATTCTAGGCTTGGCTCTATCTACTGAGCAAAACTCATTCTTTAAAGTCAAGTCAAGTGCTACCACTTGCAATAAGATTTCCTTGATCTCTCAAGTCAGTACTGGCCTCTTTTTTCTCAATATTCCCTAGAATTTTGCTTGCCCGTTTCATGTGGACTTAACATAATATTTTGTATTATAGTTATTTCTGTTTGTCATCTCACCCTCCTTGGCTGTACTCTCCAGGAGGGAGGAGACCTAAGCTGGTAAATGCCTAGCATAGAGCTCTGAACACAGCAGGTTCTTAATTCATGCTTGTGGTATAAATACAGATATAATGTCCTTGAGGAGGTCTTAAGTTACTAATGAAATTATGTGATTTGACTTCATTTAAAATTAATATTTGAACTGTTAATTTACTCTAAAGAATTTATACCACAACACTTCAGAAATTTTGTTGTTGTTCAATTACTTTTCAGTCACATCCAACTCTGGGTTTTCTTGGCAAAGATAATAGAGTGGTTGCTATTTCCTTTTTAGCTGAATTTTACAGAGATAAAATTGAGCCAAACTGGGTTAAGTGACTTAACCAGGGTCATGTAGCTAGTAAGTGTCTGAGGCCAGATGTAAACTCAGAAAGATGAGTCTTCCTGGCTTCCAGACTTCCTTGTATCCAATGAGCCACCTAGCTGCCCTTTGGAACTAGAATTGCAAAAGTATGAAACATTGGGGAAAATATTCATGAAATTGTAGGTTGCATTTGTCAAAGTCTAGTATCTGGAAGGAGGGAGGTGATAGTCACACTATGTCCCTTGGATTGTTCAGATCCCATGTATGGTGTTGTTTTTCGTTTGGGTGCCACAGTTGAATAGAGACATTGATGGTCTGGATGATGCCTAGAGGAGGGTGACAGGACTAAATTCATGTCCTATAAGAATCTGTGGAAGGAAATGGCGATACTTCACATATATAAAATATAACTTAGGGAGGAAATGTTTGCTCTCTTCAAGCATCTGAAGAAATAGATTTTTTTGGCTTGGTCTCACAGGTGAGAATTAGGACCCATGAGTGGAAGTTTACTGGGAGACAGATTTTAGGTAAATTTAAGGCAGAACTTCTTAACAATTAGAGAAGCCACAAAATGAACCACCTTGTTGGATAATGAGTCCTTTATTATTAGAATGTTTTAGTAGAGACTGGATAACTATTTGTCATGGATATTTTGGAAGGAATTAATATTTTGGATAGGGGGTAGACCAGATACAATACTTGTTATCATTCAGTCATGACCCAGTATAGGATTTTGGGAAAGATAAGAGAATGTTTTGCCATTTCCTTTTCCAAGTCATTTTACAGATTAAAAAAAAAAAGATAGGGTTAAGTGACTTGTTCAGGATCTCACAGCTAGTAAGTGTCTCAGGCTAGATTTGTACCCTGGAAGATGAATCTTCCTGACTTTAGGTCCAACATTCTATCCACTGAGCCACTTAGTGGCCTAGATACAATAATACAATACAATAAACATTTCTTTTTTTTTTAAACCCTTACCTTCCGTCTTGGAGTCAATACTGTGCATTGGCTCCAAGGCAGAAGAGTGGCAAGGGCTAGGCAATGGGGGTCAAGTGACTTGCCCAGGGTCACACAGCTGGGAAGTGTCTGAGGCCAGATTTGAACCTAGGACCTCCCATCTCTAGGCCTGGCTCTCAATCCACTGAGCTATCCAGCTACCCCCACAATAAACATTTCTTAAGCACCTTTCACATGCCAGGCACTATGCTAAGTGCTGAAGATACAAAGAAGAAAAAGAAAGTCACTCTGCCTTCAAGAAACTTACATTCTAATAGGGAGGTGAGGAAGAAAACACAAAAAAGATGATGAAAAGAGGAAGAGAAACTGCAGAACACCTTTCAAGCCCTTTTCATATTTGACCTGTGATTTATATTTTAAAAAATCATAATGTCCAATTTCTGAAGGGACATATCAAGTTGTATAGACACTGCCAATGAGAGCTCATTTTAGAAAGGAAAAGAAGGAAACTCCCACAATCAAAGATATGGGTGAGTTCTAGAAGATTGCCTTTCAGCAGCTTTTTAAAGAAAAGAAAGAAAAAGTAGGGGGGAAAAGATAGGTAAAAGTCAAGGAAAAGAAACTGAGTAACTATCTTTTAGTTACCAATTATAGCAGAAAAGTTATTTTAAAAAACCACTCTTCACCCCAACTGAACTGTAGAGCTGTTTTCCATCCTTTACATTATGAAGCCTCTGGCAGCCTGATGAAGTATACAAAGAATGGGCATCCTCTTAAAAGAGCTTACCTATTCAAAGAGTGACTAACTCTGATGTTGACAATTAACCTAGCTAACCCTAGGACAAGCACAGCTCAATCTTCTTTACCCTCTCCAGGGAGACCAAGCTAATGAAGTGAAAGGTTTGGTGGGGAGAGAATCCGGAAACATTTAGAAATAACAACAAAAGTTTTATTTTCCTACCTCTCATAACCTTTTGGTTTCTAAGCTAAAAAAAGAAAAGGAAAAGGAAAAATATGTTGTCAAATTCTCCATTCTTCTTGCTTCAATGAAACCTGTCACCCCGAAGTGACAGGAAAGATTGAGAAAGGAACAATTTTTCCCCATTTTACACCTGTAAATAACACAAGCATGCCATAGTAATTTTGTGAGTAAATAAAATTCTATATGATGGCAAATATAAAGATCATGAGGGCAGGAGCTTTGTCGTTTTTTCTTTTGAATCCTCAGTGGCCTTGCACAGTATCTTAACATAGCAGATACTTAATCAAATGTTTCAGCTTAGTTGAATGAAAGGGAGTGGGTGGTATGCTTTAAAGCAAACTAGCTTCATGACACAGTAGAAAGAGCTCTGGAACTACGGTTGGAGGATAGGGGATCAAATCCCAGCTCTGTCACTCACTATCCATGTAACTTTAGGCAAATTATTTCCCTCCCCTGGATCGCATTTCTTTCTCTTCAAAATAACTGGATGAGACGAATTAATTTCCAAGATCCTTTCCAGCTTTAAGTTCCATGATCAAATACTTGGTTTAGTAGTTAGAATATTGGGCCTGGAGTCAGGAAGACTATAGTTCAAATCCTGCCACAGATAGTCATTTAACCTATGTCAGCTCGTTTTTCTCATCAGTAAAATGGGGATAATAATGGTATCTAACATTTTAAAGTGCTATATAAATCCTAAATCCCAAGTTCCTAAAAAAAAACAAAGTGACCTGAGACCTGCGAAGAGGACTGTAAAAATAAATATCACATGTACTTCATTTCCCCCAATCATTTTTTTCCTCATAAATATCTGCAATGGATATTTCCATGGATTCAGAATTTTCAGAGTTAAATCCCTAAGATCAATTCTTTCCATCTCCAAAATACTGTCAGCAACATACTGTCGCTCAATCGGTTCAGGACCTTGGAGAGTGGTCACCAGTTCTTTCCAGGGTTTCTATGAAATGTATTCCTTTCTTTTCAATGACCTAATAGCTCAAGCCTTCAGACTTCTTAGGGTCTTCTCTTAAAGCTAAAGCTCAAAGTTGCAGGAGAGAATAGCTGAGAAGTTACTCAACCTATACACTTGAGAATCAGAAAAATATACTCTTCTGTCATGTCAGAGTTTGGGGCTAATGAGACTTTACTGCTACAAGAAATTTCATGACGTATTTGCTCATTTTAGTTTTTCATCATTTTTGGTTCTAGCATTGAAGGAATGTTTTAGTGGTGGATCCAAGCAATCTTATCAGGAATCATAAAGACTGCTTTGAAGGTTGAGAATGATCTCTGCCTTTGGGTATGTGTATTCAGTTATCATAGCCAACTGTAGTTGGAATTTTGACTGTGTAACCAAAGGTTAGTATTGGACCTAATTGACTTTGTCCATAGCAGCTAATAAGATGGAGTATTCACCATAGCTTAATTGATTGTTACTATAAACAATATTAATAGTAGGAATTGTTAACCCTGTGTGCCGCTCTGATCTCATGAGAATTCTGCTACCTAAGAGGATTTAAAGGAAAGGAGAACTTTCCTCAATGTTCCCCTAACAAGATCAGCAAAACCTGAAAAATGTAATTCTTTTAAAGAATCATGTTGTGGTTTCCTGATCAGGGATTCTGTTTAGTTGCTAACTGGAGGCTCTTTCTCTTGAATGACATTTTGTTGAGGTGTTTTTTCATGAATAAGATGTGTTTTTCTGAATATTGCTGATAATATAGTAAGAATGATATGACGAATATTTGGAAAGTATTTTTACTTATGTTTTTGTTGCTTCTTTGTATCCTCAGCACTTAGCACTGTGCCTGGCACATAGTAGGCACTTATAAACAATAGTTCTGTTTGATTGATTGATATCATTCTATTTTGTCCTCAGAACTGTTCAAATATATCTGTTTGGTCCTCAGAATGACATTATGAAAAGTTAAAGTGTTTTGGTCTCCATTTTATAGATGAGGAGATGGAGGCCCACAAAGGTGAAGTGATTTGTTTATAGTCAGATAACTGGTAAAGGAAAGAGCTGGAACTTGACCTCAGTTCTTCTGTCTGAATTTTTGGCTCTTTCCACTATATCACTGTCTCTTAAAACTGATGTCTTTGGGGGTGGGTGGGTATCTAGTTGGCTCAGTGGATTGAGATTCAGTTCTAGAGTTGGGAGGTCCTGCATTCAAATCTTGCCTCAGACATTTCCTAGCAGTATGACCCTGAGCATGTCACTTAACCTCAGTTGCCTAGCCCTTACTATTCTTCTGCCTTGGAACCAATACACTGTATTGATTCTAAGAGAGAAAGTAAGGGTTTTCAAAAATCTAATGTCTAGAGGTAGCTAGGTGACTCATTGGATAAAGAGCCAAGCCTAGAGATGGGAAATCCTGCATTCAAATCTGGCCTCAGATGCTTTCTCTGTGTGACCCTGGGCAAATCCTAGCCTTAACCATGTAAGGATTTTTATTTTAAGGGAAAAAAAAACAACTAATGTCCAAGATGATGTTTGGAGGGGTTTTCTGTGGATTCTCTTATCTATACCTTCCCACATTTCTATTGGCAGTGAAAATGCACCTTAGTTGTGCTTTTGATTCAGAATATAACATTTTAAAAAGAGAGTAGAGTGATGGGGGGAGAAAGTGAGATGTGAGGCTTCTCAGTAGGATTAGAATTTCAGAACTGCAGTTTGTTGTTCACATGCCTTGTTTGGAAAATGACTTTATATGCTCATGTAAGAACATGCCAGAAAACACTTATGTAGAGTCTCTTCTGGACAAGAAAGGCCAGTAGATCTCTTTGTTTTGTTTTATCTTGTCTTTTTGATCCCGATGAGTGGATTTAGTCAGTCATTAACCAAAAAAAAAAAAAACCTAACATGTGACCCACTCTAGTCTAGGTGCTCTAGGGGAGGCACACACACACATAAACCAGAAGACACAGCTCCTTCCTTTCCAGAGTTTACACTCTTGAAGGAGACTGCGAATCCATATACCTTGAACCACACCAGATATTAAGAGAGAAGGGAAGGGCAGAAGTGCCTACAATGTGCCAGGCATTGTGTTAAGAGCTTAACAAATGTTCTCATTTGATCCTAACAACAACCCTGGAATGTAGGTGCTCTTATGATCCCTATTTTATATTTGAGGAAACTGAGACAGATAGGGGTTAAGTGACTGGCTGGGGTTACACAGCTAGTATATTTCTGAGCTGAATTTGAACTCAGGTTTTTCTGATTCTAGGTCAGAGGAAGGAAAAGTTACTATAGGCTGGAGTGGGACCTTCTGGGAAGATAGACCTGGAACTAAACTTTAAAGAATGGATCACACTTGGGTTCATAGACGGGAAGAGAGAGAAGGATAATATCTTGAATAAAGACTCACAATTGGTTAGACTAGGTGTGCTAAGGGGATAAATGAGTGGTAGAGTCTAGGTAGAGCAGAGGGTTTGTATAGGCAAAGAATAGGAGAGAAGGCTGCAGATGAAGTTGGAGGCCAGGCTGTGCCCCTCCCTTGATTCTCTGAAGCCTTTTCTCTAACGATCTCTCATGGGAGAGTACTCATTTCCCAAGAGGGTGAAGTGCCCACTAAAGAAGAAAAACTACCCAGGAAGCTCTCTGGTGTTTGGTAATAATTACGTCTTGCTCATTAGGCTTTAGTCAGTAGATACTTTAATGGGCTGGAGCTGGGATCATTTTACAGGCAGAGAGAAGCACATCTTTGGGCTAAAAGGACGTTAGGTTTGATGCCATCCATTTTTTTTTATTTTTGAGAGGGAGGCAATTCAAGCAGTCAAGGAGGATAGGAGGACTTTCTGGGGTTTCCCATGGTCCTGCCAATGTCTCCAGTGTTTGTATATAGTGGAAATAGATTACCTTGTGGTACATCTCTTTATGGGTTATCCATGGCAAACTTAAAATCCTAGGGAGAATTTCTCTTCCTTACTCATCGTGACGTGTGTGTGTGTGTGTGTGTGTGTGTGTGTGTGTGTGTGTACACACATGTGTATGTTTGGGGGGAAGGGGTAATATGTGTGTTTGTGTGTTTATGTGCCTGTGTGTTTTCAAGAAATGCAAATTAATTAAAATATACATTTAAGGAAAACATATGTAGGAAGGAAATCTTCTGAAAAAAGTCTCTTCGGATATCTTCTAAATCTTAGTGTGAATGGTTTTTTAATCAGAATAGAATGGTTACAACTGGTAAATACCTTAGGACAGAATGCCAGAGCTGGAAGGGATTTTGGGACCTAGAATATCAGCACCCATAGGGCTCTCAGAACAAGGAATATCGGGGCTTGAAGGGACTTTAGAACATAGATTATCAGGTCTAGAAAGGACCTTTGAACACAGAAGGTTAGGATTGGAGGGAACTCTGGGAAGATGGATTATCAGATCCAGAAAAGTCCTCAAGATGTAGAATGTCAGACCTGGAAGGAACCTCTAGAACATGGATTATTAGGGTGGAAGGGCATTTAGGACATAGAATGCCAGAGCTGGAAGAAACTCTTAGAATATGGATTTTTGGGGCTTGAAGGGAGCTAAGAACATAGAATATCAGCCCTGGAAGGCACTCAAGAAACATGGATTGGCAGAACTAGAAAGGATCTTTGAACACAGAGTTTCTAAGTTAGGGCACATTGGAACAGATAATGTTAGAGCTGAAAGAAACCCTGAAACAGAGAATATCTGACCTGAGAAGGACCTCTGAAATCATCTAGTCCAATCATATCATTTGGAAAGTGAAGCCCAGAAGAGGCTTACCTAGCCCACACTGAAAGAGTGGCAGAATCGTACTTGAACCCTGCTCTCCTGACTCGTGCTCTGTGAGACTGTGACTACACATGCTATTTAGGTTATCCTGCAGTGGTGTGAACAAACATCTGAGTTTGTGTCTTATTTTGTGGCTTGACTGTTGCTGGGTACCCTTGGGAGTAAATTCATTAGTTACCCACTATAGAATGGAGCATATTTATAGCAGAGGTCAGTGTTCCGGGATGGTTCGAACAGCCCCCCAGTAGTGAGCCAGCCAGAAGTACCTGCTGAGTGTTCACAGGTGCAGAGCGTTGGCTAGGATTCTGAGAAAGAACAGAAGGTGCTTACAAACCAAAACACTGACTGGCAACATGGGATAGCACTGAGCCCTGGGCTGGGGCTCAGGAGACCTCGGCACTATATCTGGCACCATCATGGATTCCCCAAGCGCCTATGCACCTGTTCTCTGATCTTCTCAGCTTCAGTCTCCTCATCTGTGAAAGGGGCTGAACAGAGCCTTCAAGAGCAAGGCTGGGAGGGTTAATGAGATCCTCTTTCAAAGTATGGTTGGAAATAAGGTATTAGATAGCAACATTTCTTCCTATCACAGAGGGTTGTACTCTGGAAGTTTTGTTCCAAGTTGGGTCCCAAGTTCCAAGGAAAAGAATATGTTTCTGCCTAAACTTGTGGCATTTGAGCATTTGGGGGATGTGCTGGCCCTCAGATGAGTTGTGGCATGGTCATTCCACCAGAAATGTGTCTGGGGCCAAGAATCCTGCATCCAAATTCTGGCTCCAACTGCATGGACATGAATAGAAAAGTCATTTTACATCTCTGAACCTCATTTTCCCCATTAGTAAAATGGGGACAATAATACCTCCCTCAGAGGGTTGCAGTAAGGAAAATGTTTTATAATCCTAAAAGAATTGCAAGAGAGAGGGCAGCCTAGCCCAGTGGATAAGATGCTGACCTCAGAGTCAGGAAGTCCTAACTGTGAAAACTACTGGCTTGGTGACCTTGAGCAAATCATTTAATAGACAACTCTTGAAGACTAAATTGCAGGACAGGCATTCATTTCCATTGGTAGAGGGAATTCTTTTTTTTTTTTAAATAAAAAACAACCCTTACCTTCCATCTTAGAATCAATACTGTGTATTGGTTCCAAGACAGAAGAGTGGTAAGGGCTAGGCAATGGGGGTTAAGTGACTTGCCCAGGGTCACACAGCTGAAAATGTCTAAGGTCAGATTTGAACCCAAGACCTCCCGTCCACTGAGTCACCCAGCTGCCCCCTGGTAGAGGGAATTCTTCTATGAGTTCCCTAGATGGATGAAATAACATCTGATAATTTTTTAAAAACCATGTAAATGTAAGTTAATTGATTTCAGCTATGTGGGCATACCCTTCTCCATTACAGATTGCAACCCTAAACTCTTAGCATAATGACTGACACAGAAAGAGCACTTAATTAAAAATGTTTGACTTGACTAGTGTAGCCAGTCAAAAGATCTGAGTTCCAGTTTTGACTCTCTCTAACTAGTGGTAAAAAATTGGTGAGATCCTTTAATGTCTTTCACTTTCTTTAACTGTAAACTAAAAGAAATTTAGCAGTTCACTTTTGAGGTCTCTTACAATCCCAAACATTTTATGATTCTGAGATTTCCTGACCCATATATGCTTTTGGTAGATTGTCTGTTTGAGTTATTTTGGGTGGGAAAAGAAATCATCACATGGTAGCCAGTCTTTTGTTAATCAATATTTCCTAGAACAAGCATCATTGAATCATAAATTTTGGAGCTGGAGAATACTTTTTGAGATCATTTAGTCCAAACTCTCCATTTTACTTTTGAGGAAACTGAGGTCTATGGGGGTATGTTTGCTTGTTTGTTGTCTCTCTCATTAGATCATAAGCTCCTCAAGGACAGGGACTTTCTTTATGCCTCTTTTTATATCCCTAGCATTTAGCATTATGCTGGGTGTGTAGTAAGCTCTTAATGAATGTTTATTCATTGATTGAAAGCGACTACCTTGAAGGAAGCTAAATGGTCCAGTGATTGAAAGCCAGACCTAGAGATGGGAGGTCTGGGATTCAAGTCTGGCCTCATATACTTCCTAGCTGTATGACCCTGGGCAAGTCACTTAACCCCCACTGCCTAGCCCTTACTGATTTCCTTCCTTGGAACCAATACACAGTATTGATTCTAAGATGGAAGGTAAGGGTTGGAAAAAAAAAAGTGACTTACCCAAAGTCACATTCCTAGTATGTGAGATTCAAATATGGGATTCAAACCCAAGTCTTCTGATTCTAGACCAAGGGCTCTTGAGATGACAGCTCTTTCCAGCCTGATAGGATTAGCTAGAGCTTAGTCCTGAAGAGATTCTTTCAGATTTCCTATAATCAACTCTACAACATAGAGAAGTCTCCCCCCCCTCTCCCTTTCTGTTCTTTCTCCCTTCCTCTCTTCCTTGGATATTTTCCATTAAAAGCCCCCAAACAGATGGTTATATATATATATTTTTTTTTTTGGGGGGGGGGAATGGTTTCTACCTGAGCCTCTTATTCTCTCACTCAGATCTCGTCAGGGCCATCAGTTTGGGGAAATGAACATAGCCTGTGTCTTTCGGCTCTCATTCTCATGGAACTGAAAGTGTTGACCCAACAATAGGGTGTGATCTGGGTTAGCAGACATGGGGAAATTTAAATCCAAGTGGGAACCAAGGAAGAAATGTATGATTCAAAAAGCATTTATTAAGCATTAAGCACCTGCTAGGCTAAAACAATCCTTTACTGAGACAGGCGGGGATAAATATTTATATAGATAAGTATATACAAAATATGTATGGAATAAATATGATGTCATTTGAGGGTAGGAGAAAAAAGCAGTAGTGACACATACACTTATTCATAGAGATAATGGTTCTCCTTTCCTAGGCAGATAACCTGTCAGATCTCAGAGGGTGTGGACAGACCCTCATTCATTAGGCAAAGTAGACAGAACAGGAAGATTTGAATTCAAAACATACAAAGACATTTGCTAGATATCTGACTCTGGGCAAGTCACTTAACATCTGGCTGCCTCAGTTTCCTCCTCCATAAGATGGATATACTTAATAACACTTACTTCCCAGGATCATTTTAAGTATCAAAGGAAATGATATTTGTAAAGTGTTTTGCAAACTTTAAAGTGCAGTATAAATGTTAGCTATTATTTACAAATATCAGTATGTCTACTTTAGAGGGATTTCAGAATAGAATTCCTCAACTTGAGGTTTAATAAGTGAAAGAGGGCTAAGAATACTGGAATACCAAAGTTCTGAATAGCTACAAGTCAGGTATTCCTTCCTTCCTTCCTTCCTTCTCTCCTACTCCTCCAGTTTTCTTCCCTTCTTTTCTCTCTCTTTCCTTTTGTCCATTCTTTGCAAGAATCTGGGAATCTCAGAATTGAAAGAGATTTTAGAAGACATCTAGTTTATTCTCTACTTGAATCCCCATCTCTTCCTTTCTCCCTTTACCTATTTTCTCTTTCCTTACTAGTACTTGAGATCAACAATAAACAATTATATTCAACCAGTATTTATTGAGGGCAGCTAGGGAGCCCAGTTCTGGTCCTGGAATCAGAAATCTTCTTGAGTTCAAATATGACCTTAGACACTGGCTATGTGAACCTGGGCAAGTCACTTTGCTTCAATTTCCTCATCTGTAAAATGAACTGGAAAATCAAATGGCAAACCATTCCAATATGTTTGCCAAGAAAGTCCTAAATGGGGTCACAAAGAGTCAGTTATGCCTGAAATGACTGGACAACAACAATATTACTGAACCTTTACTCTTCTCTTTCTGTTGAAACACTACTCTATCTGAACCAGATAACAGATTTGATCATCTAGATGGATTGTATGTTAAAGATGAGTGATGGTGTTAAGAAGAAAACTAGAGATGCAAAGCTTCAAACATTGGTGATCTCACAGAGGAGGTGGGATTGTTTGCAAAATAAACTTTTAATAAAGTTTTGATAGTTTAAAACTGCATTAAGACTTTTAGGACATCCCATATAGGGTTGTTTCTTTTCTTTTTTGGATGAGGGGAGAGACGAAGGAGATGGAAGCAGGTAGAGGGGGTAATTTGGGGAACTACCTGGGATGAGGGTCATAATAAAAGAAAGACCAATGTACTAGACCCCAACCAACCTAAAAAAGGACTAAAACTGTTAATCCATGAATTTCTGCTCATGAACCTGAAAAGGATGGACAGTTGATTGCCTTTTTTGGGGAATCCCCCTCTATTATTGTATCTCAAGTTTTATTGACAGGGTTCAACAAAGTTTATCTTGGTTGCTTTACTTTCAAATAACAGCACCCAGGGGAAAATTGGCACTCATTCTCAGGGTTAGGTCTTCTTTATTGAAAATGTGGGCTGGTTGTCAGAAGGCACAAGGGCTGTGGGGTGGGCCCCCTGATTGTTTTCCTTGGGGAAGGCGGGCTGGGCTCCTTAGCCCTTGGCCTTGACTGCCCTTCCCTGGTAGACAGGGGCCAGGTGGAATCCCCACTGTGAAGATGCAATTCTTTATTCTTGCTGAATCATCTGTAATGAGCTTGTTGTCCTTTGGCTCTTACCATCTGCCTAGAAGGGAGGAAGTCTGGGAAGTCAGGAGGCCCCTGATTGACCTGCCTGAGTAACCTTGGGGCTGTCTCAGGCTGCCATGTTAGGTAATGAGGGTGGCAAGAATCAGCCTGGTGTCATGGAGAGCTGGTTTGTAGTCTCAAATCTGCTCTTAACTAGCAAGCTTGTTGACCTATAGTGAGGAATTTGGAAGCATAACTGGGCCTATAGACAGGCAGAAAGATGGACAGATTGTTCCCAGAAGAGCCAAAGAGGCTGATCTTCATTTTAGAACAAGACTCTGTTGGTACAGCCCTTCCTTATGCACTTTCAGCAGGCTCCAAAAAGGCTTCTGAGGGCCTCATAGGAAAACTTGAGGTTCAGAAACTGTTAGTGGGTAGACTTATCACCTCTTTAATGTTTATGCCACCCTAGAAGAACCCCAGACTTAGCCCCAGAGACTCAGAAGCACCCAATGAAATTCTCAAGGGACCTCCTTGCTTTTTTTTTAATCTTCCCTTTGATCTAGGAAAAAAAAGCCCATTCAGATTTTTCTGAGACCCAGTAATTCATCTTCCCTCCAGGTCCCCTGTACCAGTCTTGAAAAAGGTTTCTCACATTGGCTGACAAAGATTTGGGAGTCAGTGTTCTGATTAGACATTCTTCCCTAACAATTAGGATTACTGGTTCCTGCCTTTAAACAGGGGCAGAGAATTCATGTGCAAATCTCTGAGCTGTCTAATATTAATACCTCTGGACCCAAAGCTACCCACACCCATAAGGCGATGAGAATAGCTACAAATAAATCTTATAGTAGGATCAGAGACTTACTCCTAGTAGAGTCCTACTTGCTGAGTCACCAGCTTCCTGGCCCCCGTCCCTGCCTGCCTTCAGGAACTTAAGGTTGCCCTTTTATGGTCTTGACTGACCACCTCAGATGTCAGCCTTCTCCCCCCTCTCATTATGCCTAGGGTATCTGTCAGGATCTTGATGCTTATTTGGACTCCTGCTTTGGGAACCCTCCTACTCAACCTGTCTTGTGGCTAGTGAATACCATGGAGGAGTGAAACTCTGTGGACCAATCTCTGGAAAGAAGGAAGTTGGAATGGATGTTTTTTAAGTTCCTTTCATTATTCTATGATACTTTGAAGTCAGACAGATGTTTCATGTTCTTGAGTCTTTCACCAATTTGTCTGTCCTCCCCCATCCTTCTTTCTCTCCCATTTGGATCCTCTGAATGGATATACAGTGGAAGGGTTAAACATGGTGGTTGGTTGGAGTGGCTCACATACCCATTGAAGGGTCTCTGCGGTAGACTTTTCAGTGAGTTGAAGCTGCAGAGCGTGCTGACCGTGTTGTAATTTGGGACAGCCTTGGGTGAAGGTATAGCCTGTAGACCCCCTTGATTATGGTTATTAGAGTTCTGTGGTAATGATTGTGCTGCCACATGTATAGAGAAGGTGACAAAGACCTTGCCTGAATTAATAGCAGGCTATTTCTCCAATTTTGTAAGGTATAATTAATCCCAGTAAGTTTTTAATGAAGGCAAGTTTGGGCCATTTGACCCTACTAGGAATAGGAAATCTTATTGAGTCCTCTGTAAGCTGGATCTTTTTAATGATTATTAATGATTAATGATTTTTAATGATTATTATCAGATAGGGCTAGGAAATGCCAATCAGATCCTGGTTCAGAGAACTTCACAAAGAGGAAGACAGACTTGGATTTGTAAAGAATCTCAGAGGGTACTTAGTCTATCTGGTACCAGGACTGATCTGAACTGGAATCCCCTTGATAACCTCCTTGTCTCTGCTTGGAAACTTGGAGGGAATTTTCATTGTCTCCAGAGACAGCCCAGTCCATTTAAGGACAGTTCTGATTGTGAAAAAGTGGTTTTTTAAAAAAAAAGGTTCAAGTCTAAATCTGCCTTTTTTTTTTTTGCATTAGAACAATATCCCATTTGATGCCTGAGGTCACGGCTTTCTAAAAGGCTCAGTTCATTTTCTTTTAAACTCAAAGTCTATGACCCCATGGATGTAGATATCCCCACTAGTCATAGATGGTAAACCATTCATCCCTGAGCATCTTTGTTGAATTGGTATTTTGCCCAACATCCTAGGAACTTTTCTTGCTTTAACTTGATGCTATGAGCATATCAGTTGACCACTCAGGACCATATTTAAACCTTCCAAGGTATCCCAAACACTCTCAGAGATTCAAATGGGAGAAAAATAAAGATGTTAGAGAATCTTGAACCTTAAGACACAAGCTTGCCAGAGACTCAAATACATGAAGTCTGACCTCTTAGAATCATAGACTATCAAATGGATCAAATAAAACATAGAGTCTAATTTCCTTCTTTCGGGGGGATGATCACCAGAGATCCAATTCTCCATGGTATTCACTAGCCACAACAAGGTACCTTATCCCTCATTTTTACCATGTGACTACTGCATCTTTCTATAGAGTTTGGTGTCTGAGGATTTAGTATAGTATAAAAAGCACTGACTTTGGAATCAGAGCATCTCTCTGGGTTTCAAATCTTGCCTCTGATGCTGACTACCTGTGTGACCTTAGGCAAGTGACTTAATTTTCCTGGACTTTAACTTCTTTATCTGTTAAATAAAGGGGTTGTCCTCTGAGGTTCTCTTCAGTACCTTGCTTTGTTCATTCATTCATGACATTCTTTCCTCTGCTTCTCCTTTGTAATCCCTTGTTAATAATGTGTTACAGCTTACTCATTTCTACCATGCTCTTCTCCATTGTTTTCTGTGTTACTCATTTTAAATAATTTGCATACCATAGTGTTCCATGTCTGGTAGCCACACAACAAGAATATTGGAATTAAGAAGATGAGTCTTTTATTCAAGAGAATTTTGTAATTTCCCAGTCCATTCTGCTTTTCCTCCTCTTGTTCAGTTCTGATCCTAACCCATTATTCATTTGAGGTATCTGACCAAGATTTATATATATAAATATATAATAGACTTTTTGCTCAACTGCATATCATAGTCCAAACAACATTCTTGATCCACTTGGTTTTGCCTGGGTGAATAAGAAAGGCCATTTTTTGAGTTATCAGGGATTTCATCCAGGAGAATCTGCATTGCTCCAGTCATCATGCAGTTATCATAATGGCACCCACAAAAAGGGACCTCTAGATCAAGAGTTATTAGTGTGTTTTTTTTTGTCTTTTGTTTTTGCCTCATGGAGCCCTTTGACAGTCTGGAGAAGCCTGTAGACCTCTTCTCAGAAGAATGACATTAAAAAAATTCATAATTGAGGAAATGCTAAATTTTAAAGCATGAATTAAAATTCATGAGATTGCAATGGAAACCAATTATATCAAAATATAGTAATCACCATTTTAAAAAGACAATCACAGACCAATCCTTCTTGGATTAGGCTCAAGGTACATTGATTAAGATTAGAAATCACTGAAACCAGTTTTTTAATTTATCTACCTCCATTGAGCTCTTGTTACTTCATTGAGGTTGGAGTTGGGAGATACATGCAGTCAGAACACTTCTAGTCCTGGTAACATCATTTACTAATTGTATGATTTGGGGGAAGTTAATTCTCTGAGACTCATTTTTCTTATTTGTAAAGTGAGAACAACACTTGCCTTGCTAACCTGTCCTCTTTTGTGAGGATCATAAAAGATAAAGTATGTAAAGTTCTTTGTACTACTTTATATATTTCAGGCATATGTATATACACACACCATCCACACATATGTATATTCTTCATTCAGAAAAGGGCTCATCTGGGCAGCTTGTTTGGCCTTCCTTTGATTGAATCCTAACTAGATTGCTTCTCACTGTATTTTCTTAGGTTTCACACAGTGCAGTTTTAATTGAGTCAAAAAGCAGGACTTTGCTTCTTTTCCATTGATAATAGAGACGTAGACCAGTGTAGTCCTATTAAGGAAGGATTTATATGATTTTCCATTTAAAATGGACCTTAACTATAGAATCAGAACCACAGAATTTCAGTTATAAGGAGTTCAACTTTTGCCTAACCTATTCCCCCCCAAAAGCCCCCCCACACACACACAAATAACTGAGAAGTGGCCATCTAATCTTTGCTTCACCATCTCCTGAGAGGCAGCCCATTTACTTTTGGACAGCTCTAGGAAGTTTTTCTTGACTTTTTCCCCCTCATACAACCTCAATTTGCCTTTTTTTAAAAACTAATAGCATTTTTTTCTGGTTCTACCCAGTCAAGCCAAACAGAACAAATTGAATCTCTCTTTCTCATGATAATTTTATTTCTACTGTAAATTTCATCATTTTTCTTTCCTTCATTCCTTATTCCCTTCCACAAGCCTCCCTCCCCTTCTCTTCTTCCCTTTCCCCCTCTCTCATAGTTTATTGATACATTTCATTTTTACATATAGTTATTTCCCAAAATGCTCCTCACCCTCACTCCTGAGTGAACCTTCCCTTCCAACAACAAAAGTTAGACAAAATCAACCCATATAGGGACTATACTCGACAGCAGTTGTAACATCCTATACTTATAGTCTGCTGCTTTTTAGATACTCAAATAAAATCATTAAGTACCCCAACTGTTCTCTTTTGCAGGTTAAACATAACTATTTCATTTAATACTTTATTATCTCCAGTGAAGGAAGATTTTGACAACATGGTTGCATTCTGTCCCACATCTTTTTTTCTTTTTCCATATTATTAATTTTTGTAAGTGAATAATCTTATAAAATCAAAACCTCAAAATGTTCCCCATCTTCTGAAGAGCTAGATATACTTTGCTGCAACAGCAGAAATCTATAGGACTGCTGTCAGCATTGCCAAACACCATTTTTCTTGTACCCATTTTGTGGATTATTTATTAATTCTAATTAAATTCCTTGAAGAGCCAGTTTTCAATTAAGAATTGAGCTTTTTAAAAAAAAAATTTAACCCTTACCTTCCATCTTAAAATCAATACTGTGTGTTAGTTCCAAGGCAGAAGAGCGGTAAGGGCTAGGCAATGGGGGTTAAGTGACTTGCCCAGGGTCACACAGCTAGGAAGTGTCTGAGACCAGTTTTGAACCTAGGACCTCTCATCTCTAGGTCTGGTTCTCAATTCACTGAGCTACCCAGATGCCCTCCAGTAGAACTTTAAAAAAAGCCAAGACTTACTTATTTTCTATCCTTCCCGTGAATCCATGACTTCACAAATATGAGTACTATGGCCATTGTTGGCCCATTACAATTCCTCTTTACCTTTTCCTCTGGTGTGTTTCTTGTTCATGTTCTGAAGTGAAAGAGACTATCTTGGGAACTGATTAGTTCTGCAATCACAACATCTTCAAACAGACTGGATGATCACTTGTTGGGGAGGTAGTGTAGGGGATTCTTGTTCAGGTACAAGTTGGACTAGGTGGCCTTTGATGTCCTTTTTGCTTTGGGATTCTGTGATTTTATAAAAATGTCTCCTTGTAAATTCTTCATAGAAGTTCTCCCTTGGGTATGCACAAAAGACATGACACTACTAACCTCATAGTGTATTTTCTGTGCCTTCATTCAGAAGAGTTTGGGGAGTTGCTATGTTAGTGTGGCTTTATCTGTTTAAGAGATTGGGTAGTTCATGTAAGAAACTGTGCAATGTATCTGGAAGGAGCCTTAGTCTGTCTCTGCCTGCCTGCCTGCCTGCCAGTGTCTGTCTTTTCCTTCTTTCTCCCTCTCCCTCTCCCTCTCCCTCTCCCTCTCCCTCTCCTTCTCCCTCTCCTTTCCTCTCTCTCTCCCTCTCTCTCTCCCTCTCTCTCTCTCTCTTTCTCTCTGTCTCTGTCTCTCTCTCTCTCTGTCTCTCTCTCTCTCTCTCTGTCTCTCTCTCTGTCTCTCTCTCTGTCTCTCTCTGTCTCTCTCTCTCTGTCTCTCTGTCTCTCTCTCTCTCTCTCTGTCTCTCTCTCTCTCTCTCTCTCTCTCTCTCTCTCTCTCTCTCTCTCTCTCTCTCCATATATATGCACACATATATGGATTCGTCATCAGTTAAAGGGGGTGGAATGATGTAGGTTGGTGAAACCCAGTGGTGTGAGAAATCTTTCTAAAAACAACTAGAATTACCAATGAATATTGTTGAGTGTTGTCTTTAAGATCAAAGGAATTCTATCCCTAAGTATAGTCTTATCTGATCCACTCATAACTAATATATTCAAAATGTTCTGGGATCTATCTGTTTTATATTGGTGCATTTGCCAAAGGTGCCAATTCCCTTCAGAATAAAACCACACGACCTCTAACATACTTGGATCATGTAGAATTGGTCTGTTATCTATGATCTGATTTATTTATTTTTAAATTTTTTATTTTTTCTCTCTTTGTTCCTGATTTATTTTTCAAAGATTGGGATCCAGGCTGGTGGTGTAGTGAAGTGGGTGCACATCTTGTCTTGTAGCCTTCTTGTAGGAGAACATGTTCCATCTGTGGTTTTGCATGCTGTCAATAAACCCTGTGGTTAGCATAAAAAATTAATAAAAAATAAATTCTCTATAGAGCAGCTGTACAACACACTATAGACCTTCCAGTTGTGTTAATGTTTTAGGGGTATCAGTTGGAGCAAATGGCCTGTTTATGTATTGCACCTCACTCCTAGTACTATCCTAGGTAATTTCCTTTGAAGAGGGAATGTATATACATCTCTGGCTCTACCTATGGTAAATAACAAGTTACACTGGGCTAAGGAAATGTCTTTATCATCAGAAGCAATTTTCAAAAGTGTTAGGAGCTAATGTCGTGTAGCACCTCAACTTTTAAATGATATTGTCCGCCAGTAGAAAAATACGATTCAATTTATAGAATTTTGGTTTAAAAAAACAAAACAAAATGAGATCTCCCTATCTCACCCAGTACAGGGGCTACTCAGGGGTCTAATACCACTCTGATGGACAGAGGAGCTTTGATTTGCTCTCTTTTTGACTCTCTTTGCTCTCTGGTCTGGGTTGTTCTGCCTTAAGCAACTTGGTGCCCCCCACTGGCTCACCATATTCGTGTCTAACTTAATGTGGATACCAATTGGCTTAGCCTACTGCAGCTCAGAACTCCTGAGCTTGAGAGAGCCCCCAGGATTATAGGGCTGTTCCACTTCACCAGATTTATGGGCATTTTTTGAATTCTCTTGTGAAAAGAAGCACAACCAAAGTCTCTGGGGGTTGAGAAAACTGCCCCCCCACATCATTCCCACAATGCTATAGTATTTACCAGGCTCCAAGAAGTAGCTGTTCTTCCTAGTGAATGTTACCTGTTTCCTCACCCCTGATAGCATTTTCCATTAACTCTCGACTTCTTCAGAGACTAAGCCCTTATTGGCCTTTGGAACCTGATAAGTCCCCACCAGGGCCCCTCTTGATGATTTATTACTGGCATAAATAGCTTCTAAGAGCTCGGTTCAGAAAGTGTGATTCCAGGAAGCCAGTCCCCAGATGACAGAATGCTCTTTAGCATCCTTTTCTTGGTTTGGATTTCTGCTGCCTCTACTTCTCCTTTTCCATGCAGGGCTTGGAATAGGACTGAAGGATAGAGGGAGTCGATCTGGCGAGATAGCAGGGAAGTCAGGACTGACCAGGTGAAAGGTGGGGAGGGGAGAGGAATAAAAAGATGGTCTATGCTCAGTGAAGCCTGATTGACCATCTGGGCTAAAAATAGGAAAAAGGGGAAACCACAGTTTTCTCAACATTTCCTGAGCAGTTATAGGGGAAGAAATCTCCTGATTTCATTTGAGGAATATTCAAAAATAGTGGAAGAAATCCTCTGAATGAAACTGATCATCTCTTTCTCTCCTAGGCATAGCCAGGTATTGTTAATGCTTGATTAAGCATGAACTGGCACCAATAATCCAGATGCAGTGAATAATTGGAAAAATTGCTATTTAGCCTCATGCTGCTATTTTATAATTTTCCCCTCTGATAAATGAATCTTCCTTGTTAGGTCTCAGCTTAGGCTAATCCTAAAATAAGTGTATTTTCTTGAACATTCAGGTATAGGGAAGGAGATAGTAAAGACACATTGTCTGGGAAGCTGAGTGTGAGAAGTAGCATGGAGTTAGACTTGGTTTGAAAGCCACCTCAGGTGACACACATGTCATCTGTGTCCCTTTGGGCTACTCAGTGGTGTTAATTACCATCATTGTCATTGTGGAAGAGAGAATAAATAGTGTTTGATCTCCCTGGAAGGTACACTTGAACCACACTCTGGAGTGTTCAGTTAACTTCTTTTAGACAGATTATTCCTCAAGACTTAAGCTTTTGGTTTCACATCTAACCACCTCCTTCCAGAGTTCTTGGAGTCCTCTTGAAGTGTGGACCACCCTAGGCTGATGCCAAGCCAAGTCTGGGCAGCCCAGAGCTTTAGAAAGCTGGTCAGTTACGTGGGTCTTCCCATTACAAAGAGTATCTTCACTCTCTGAAAGATGGTACCATTAGATTTACACAGGAGCATGCTGGTTAATGTTTAACAATTCCTTGCATGAGATTCTTTTAAGTTTAGTGTGCTTTATAAACGGGGGGGGGGGGGCAACTATGTAGCACAGTGGATAGAGCATTGCATGTGGAATCAGGAAGACTCACCTTTCTGAGTTCAAATCCAGCCTCAGACCTTTACTAACTGTGACCCTGGGCAAGTCACTTTGCCCTGTCTGTCTCAGTTTACTCACTTGTAAAATGAACTGTAGAAGGAAATGGCAAGCCACTCCGGTATCTTTGCCAAGAGAACATAATTAAAAGAAGGAGTTGGACAGGACTGAAAAACAATGAAAACATTAATATTTTTCTCCATCACTTTCTTAAGTCTAGACAATCAACAGAACAATAAATTAAGCTCTGATTTGTACTTTGCTGATTTCCAAAGGATAAATGCTCACAAGAAAAATTTAACATTCAGTTCTGGTTCACACAAGCTCTGTTACACTCCTGGATTCATAAGTACAAAATTCCTTTCCTACATTGAAGATATAATTAAATATGGAAGGAAGAGGGAGGTTTTGGAATCTCGTGGAATAAGAACTAGCTCTGGTGTCAGAGGATCTGGATTTCAGTCTTTCTCATGATGTTCGTTGCCTATGTTGTTGTCATTGTTGAGTCATTTTAGTCATGTCCAACTCTTTGTGACCCCATTTGGGATTTTCTTGGCAAAATCATTAGAGTGATTTGCCATTTCCTTCTCTAGCTCATTTGACAAATGGGGAAACCGAGGCAAAGAGGGTTAAGTGACTTGCCCAGGGTCACAGCTAATGAATATCTGATGCCAGATTTGAGCTCAGATCTTTCTGACTCCAGTCCCAGCTCTCTATCTTCTGTGCCAGCTGCCTCTCCACCCCCATAGGTTACTAACTATGTAACCTTAGGTAATCCGCTTAGCTTCACTGGACCTCAGTTTCCTCGTCTATAAAATGAGGTGGTTGGACTGGTGACCTCTTCAAGCTCTACACATATGATCCTGTGGTTTCTAGTGGGTTCACATTCTCTGGTGAGCAATTTGTGGCTTTAATCCATTAAATCAAATCTCTAACCATTCTCTACCAGCTTCTGCCACTCACTTCCCTACTCATTCTCTTCTCTTGGTTTCCCAAATCTTGCTAGCCTTAGGAGAAATGCTAAGAATGTTTTAAATGGCCTTTGCCACTTATGTATGATCTGATGGGGTGAAGCTTTGTTTTTATATATCAAGGACATTCTTATGAGGTATCCTCTGGTTAGGACCGGCAGCTAGGTGGTGCAGCGGATAGTATGATGGACTTGGAGTCAGGAAGATCTGAGTTCAAATCTGGCATCAGATACTCATTAACTGTGACCCTGGGCAAGTCACTTAACCCTCTTTGCCTCCATTTCCCCATCTGTCAAATGAGCTGGAGAAGGAAATGGTAAATAACTCTAGTATTTTTGCCAAGAAAATCCCAAATGGGGTCATGAAGAGTCAGACATGATTGAAATGACTCAACCAATGGCATATGTCAGGTATTATGGTAAGCATATTGGCGATGCCAAGAAAAGCAAAAGACAGACTCTGCTATTTAGGAGCCCAGGCTAATGGGGGAGACAACATGCAAATTACTGTGAATAAACAGGATATATGGACAATTAATTAGAGTTGATCTCAGAGGGAGACCAAGAAAGACTTCAGCAAAAGGTATGATTTTGTCTGAGACTTGAAGGGAGGCAGGGATGAGGAGAGATGGCATCCCAGGCTACTAAAATGATCAGAGTTGGGAAATAAGTATTGTATGAGAGGGGGTCAGTGTCACTGGATTACAGAGTAATAAGGGGTTTATGGAGGATGTTAAAAGCCCAACAATGGATTTTATATTTGATCATGGAATCACAACAGGGAACCACTGGAGTTTATTGAATGGGAAGTATTATAGGAGGGGAAAGCATTTATAGAAAACCTACTATGGAACAGGAACTATCCTAAGCGGTTTTTACAAGTATTCGATCTCTCTAACAACTCTAGAAGGTGGGTGCCATTATCATCCCCATTTTACAGGTGAGGAAACTCAAGCAAACAGCAAAGTGACTTACTCAGGGTCACGCTGCTAGTGTTTGATGCTGGATTTGAACTCAGGTCTACCTGTTCCAGGTCCAGTGCTTTATGGACTACACCATCAGTTGCAGGTTCTGGGAAGGCAGGGGAAGACATTGCCAGATCTGAGCTTTAGAAAGATCAATATGACAGCTGAGTAGGATGGATCAGAGAAGAGGAGCAGTAAGAGACTTGAGGTAGGACAGGAAGATTCTAGCCAGAAGACTATTACTGTAGTCCAGTAAAGAGGGGATGAGGACCTGCACTAGGGTTCTGGTAGTGCCAAAAGAGATAAGAGAGTGTGTATGAGAAATAATTCAACTGTAGAAATAATGAGGTTTGGCTACAAATTGAATATAGAGGTGGGAAAGCGTGTGGAGTAAAGGATGACACCTAGTCTGTTAGGGTTGAGTTGGGGGATGATGGTTCCCACCACTGTAATAGGGAAATTAGTATGAAAGAAGGCTTAGCTGGCCTCAGACTCTTCCCAGCTGTGTGACCCTGGGCAAGTCACTTAACCTCCATTGCCTAGCCCTTACCTCTCTTCTGCCTTAGAACCAACACACAATATTGATTCGAGGATGGAAGATAAAGAGTTTAAAAAAAGAAAGAAGGTTTGGGGACAAATTGGACACATTGAGTCAAAGATGTCTGAGACATCCAGTTCAAAATGTCCATTAAAGCAGTTGGAGACATGAGACCAGGGGTCAGGAGAGAGGTTAGGACTAAACAAATAAAAAAAAATGAGAATTGTCTGTGTATAGATGATAGTGGAATCTGTTGGAGGTGAAGAGATCACCAGATGAATAGACTATAAATGGGCCAACTAGTCCAACTTCCCTGGAGTAGCTAGAGCTCCTGACCTGGAATCAAGAAGATCTGAGTTCAAATATGACCTCAGACCCTAACTGTGTGGCCATGGACGAGTCACCTAATCTCTGCCTCAGTTTCCTTATAGATAAAATGGGAATATTAATAGCACCTATCTTCCAAGGTTGTGAGGATCAAATGAGAGAATATTTGTAAAGCACTTAGCACAGTGCCTGGCATATAGTAAGCCTTATATAAACATTAGCCATCATTATTATTGTTATTCAAGATGAGGGAATTGGGGCTTAAAAGTCAGTCAGGCAATAAAACGTTTAAATTAATTAAATTAAGCACAAGTGCTTTCTATGTGCCAGGTTCTGTGCTGAGGGTTAAGGGAGGGGAGTGACTTGCTTGAGGTCACAGGCGTTAGTACCAGCCATATTTAGAGCCCAAGTCTCTGGGACACACTGCAGAATAGCTTTCTTTCCACTATGCTTAAATGGATCTGGGATATTACTGCTGTGGGCAATCCCTCTATTAGTGTAAATCACATCCTACCAATACTTATTCATCTTGCTCAGGCAGCCAAGACAGGGTCTCTCCGAAGGGCAGAGTTGCAGGAAGGATTCGATCTTTAGGTTATTCTACATCTCGTGGAGCATCTATCTGATGAGACATCATTCTTAGTACTCATCCTCTTGATACTATTGTATAGCCCAAAGAATCATAGGATTTGGCAAAGGACCATGGAGGCAGTTGAGTCTAACTTGCCTCTTTTACAGATGTGGAAACTGAGGTAGAAAGATATTAAGCGACTTACCCAGTTAGTAAATGTCTGAGGCAGGATTTGAGTCCAAGGAATCCAAGTCTAGGACTCTCTCCAATTTTGTTTTTCCAAATGAAAATTATCCTTCAGTGGTCTGGCTTTTCCAATGAAATGGATGCTCTTGTCTCTGAAATCTGAGTTTCTAGATTCCCTCCCAGCCCTTTCCTAGCCTGTTCTCCATTTTTAATAGGCTCCTAACCCTCAGTAGATGAAGTAATTCTCTTACTGCGCCCCATTCTCATCCTGCCTTGTCTATTCTCATTGCCTGATCCTAGGGTGGCTCCTTTGCCCCAATCCTATAAATTCCAACTCTTTCTTCTTGAAAGAGTCTCTGGTAAGTGACAGGAGAACTGAATCACATGCTATGGAGAGACGAGATCCTGCCTAGTGTAATTCCTCACACCTTTCCCCCTGTGTGATGCTGACCTCTCTGCTATCACTCCCCTCCTTTCCTGGCAGCCTTTTTATGAATAGAGTTGTCATATTAGCACCTTGCCAGCCCTTTGGATTCTACTCTTACCACGAACTTCCCCACGATCCCTCCAGGTCTGCCTTCTCTTGGGCGACACTTCTGACACCTGGTGCTGTCTGTTATCTGGACGTGTCACTTCTGAGCATGAGGAGCATCCAAACCTGTATGGTATTTTCCAATCTCGTTCTGAATCTGTATGACATCTTCCCTCTCAGAGCATGGAGAAAGAGCTGGTTTTCCAGTGGCTAATTATTCTTCAATCCTCCAGGCAAAAAAAGGAATCAGGAACTATTCTGCAGCCCTGCCTTTTTCTGTTGTCTGTTGCCAATTTTTCAATTTCCTTTCTCACTAAGCTATTATATGGGGGAAGTAGGTTGCACAGTGGATAGAGCACCAGGTCTGGTATGGAGAGGACCTTGGTTCAGATCTGTCTGGTCTTAGACACTTCCTAGCTGTGTGACCCTGGGTAAGTCACTTACCACCAATTGTCTAGCCCTGACCACTCTTCTGTATTAGAATTGGTACTAAGACAGAAGGTAAGGGTTTAAAAAAAACCTGTTAGATGAATATTTACTCACTTGCTTTTATATTCAGTCTCTATTTTTCTCTGTATATCTTTATGCTTTTGCAAATCTTTCTCTTTTCTTTCTTACCTCCTATTTTCTTTCTTTTCAGTCTTTTAAAATATGATTAATAATTATATTTACATAATTATTTATATAATTATATACAATATATAATATTACATGTGTATAACATTATATTTATATCTATAAAATTATAATATAAATAATTATAATTAATAATTAATTAATCATCCCCTAAATTCCAAGTGGTTTCCTAATACTTTCACTAGCCTCTACATCCAAGTCCTTCCTCCACGTACCACCAAGGTGATGTCTGACCATGTCATCCTTTCCCCTATAAACACCAGTGGCTTCCTATTCCCTTTAGGATCAAGTATTTGTCATTTAAAGACCTTTATAGCCCAACCCTCTCCTGCCTTTCCAGCCTTCTTCACTTTATAATTCATTATACTTTCCTTAAGTAGACAGGCAAGTGGGCAGCTAGATGGCTCAGTGGATGAAGAGCCAAGCCTGAAGACAGGAGGTCCTGGGTTCAAATCTGGACTCAGACATTTCCTACCTTTATGATCATGGGCAAGTCACTTAACACCAAGTCCTTACTGCTCTTCTGTATTAGTATTGATTCTAAGACAGAAAGTAAGGGTTAAAAAAAGAAGTCAGGCAAGTGCATTTTGGAAAGGTTTTGGTTCTTAAAATAAAATGACTTGACCAAAGCTACTCTGCTAGTCAATGTCTGAAAAGCAGGAATCAAACCTAGTTATTTCTGAATCCCAGTCTAGCGACCCATCTAAAAACCTCATCTAAACTCTTTCCTTTCAAGGCTGGCAGTGGCCATCTGTTCCATGTAAGAAAAATTAAAATATCAAACCAAGTTAAGTAAAAAGAACCTTGGATTTGGGAATCAAGGAGATCCAGATTCTAATCTTTGGACTTGCCATCATTGACTTCGCCATCTTGAAACAGGTCATCTCACTTGGCAAAGCCTCAGTATCCTAACCTGGAATTATTTTTGTCTCCACTATCACCAACATTCTGTACTTCCATCCCCCCCCCCCCATTTAGGTCAGTTTAACACATATTTATTAAGCACCTGTTGTTTGAACGAGCAGCAATGAAAACCCTAACCTTGAGTAAAGCTGATGTTGTGCTCTTTGGATCCAGGCTGGCTGTATGTAAATAAACCAGAGTCCCCATCTGCAAGTTGATCCTTGACTAGTGATTGATCAGGCAGCTAGATGGTGTGGTGGAGGGAGCACTCAGCAGAGTTAGGAAGACCTGAGTTCAGATTTGGCCTCAGACATGTACCCGAGCAAGTCACTTAACCTTTGTTTGCTCATTTCCCCAACTGTAAAATGGGTTCAGCACCTACCTTGAAGGGTTGTTTTTGCTTTAAAAAAACTAATTAATTAATTAATTTTTTAAAAGATCTTACCTTCAATCTTAGAATTGATATTAAATATCAGTTCCAAGACATAAGAGTAGTAAGGGCTAGGCAATTGGGGATAAGTGACTTGTCTAGAGTCATACGGCCAAGAAATGTCTGAGGTCAAATTTGAACCCCAAACTTCTAGCCTCCATGTCTGGCTCTCCATCGGCTGAGCTACCTAGCTGCCTTATAGAGTTGTTTTGAAGATCAAGTGAGGTAATATTTATGTTAGCACTTAGCATAGTGCCTGATACATAGTAATTGCTATATAAATGCTTATTCCTGTCATTCCTTTCACCAGAGTGACTAATAAGTATTGGGGCTCAGTCATTTCTTTAGCCAAAATAAGTCTTATGGGCCCAACCATAGACTTTACTCCCACCATTATTTCTCCTATGCTTGGCCCATCTAGTAGAGCAAATGGAATCTGTGTCAGCAATAATAATAATAATAATAATAATAATAATAATAATAATAATTCTCACTTATTTTAATGTTTTAAGGTTTGCAAAGCAAGTATTTTCCAGACATCTTGTTGAGTCCTCACAACCACCCTGGGAGGGAGGCACAGTTAGAATTCCCATTTTACAGATGAGGAAAGTGAGACAGACACAACTAGTAAAGATCTGAGGCTAGATTTGAACTCAGATCTTTTTGACTCCAGGTCCAATGCCCTGTCCCCTGGGCTATCTCCAGCAAGAGAGAGGGGGTGGCTACTGCCTGAAAATGAAGGAGTAGTTGCAGATAAGACAGTTTACAGCTCTAAGCCAGGGTTTTTTATCTGCCCATGAAAAGATGTATTTGTCTCTGTAAACTACAGGCAGATATCTCCATTTAATGGAAAGTGCATTCTACTGAATGTGACATCTGGCATTAACCCAGTGCCCTGGAGCTGCAAGGACCCCAAAGCATTCATAAATGATGCAGTCCAGATTGAAGAGAGTTATCTCTTAACTTAAGGAACAGTGATTGATCTACTGTTACCTATTCAGAAAGATCAGAGGCTGCAACCAGAAATAATTATTTTTATAAGTATAAATATTTTATATATTTTGTAATATATTTTTATAATAATTATTTTAATATATTTTATAATTATTTTATATATTTATAATAATTATAAGGATGATATTTATAGTGTCCTTTACATTTTGCAAATTATAGGCATTCTATCCATTGATTTTCATGACAACCCTATGAAGTAGCTGCTCATATTGTTGTTAGGTTGTTTTTCTGTTGTGTCCAATTCTTCTTGACCCCATTTGGGGTTTCTGCAAAGATACTGGACTGGTTTGCTATTTCTTTCTCCAGTTCATTTTACAGAGGAGGAAACTGAGTCAGACAGGATTAAATGACTTGCCCAGGGTCACATAGCTAGTGTCCGTGACCAGAGTTGAATTCATGAAGATGAGTCTTCCAGACTTTCGACCCAGGGCTGTATCCACCATGCCACCTAGCTGCCCAACTAGGAGCTACAGTAGCTACTATTGGTGTGATTATTCCCATTTTACAGAGGAAGACACTTCAACTCAGAGACAGAAAGTGACTTCATGAGATACACTTCTATTAAGAATCAGAGATGGGGTTTGAATCTAGGTCCTTCCTGATGCCAAGATCAGCCCTCTCTTCTCTACACCCAAAGGTGTATGATATAACTTATTGTCCCATGTGGCAAGTGGCCTGTTGTATGTATTAGAGTAGGATCAGTGCCCATAGATTGGGATGATTCAGCTGCGTCCCAATACTTGAGACCTTCTAGAACATAGAAGGTCTCAGATGTAAAGATTTCAAAGAGTTTAGACAAAAGGATAGATCGCATTCTAAGGACTAAAGTTCTGTGAGGGAAATCAGCTCAGGAGGCATTGGATGCTCTTTGGAATAAAATTCTCATGTTGTAAAACATAAAGAGAAATAATTGTGGTGAAGAAGAGATGAAGGAAAGCTGTTTAAAGAAGCCAATGGGGGATGCAGAAGGAACTCATCCAGCATCTTCGATTTTAAAAAAGACACATGCAGAAGATGGAGGTGAAGGAAGGTCCAAAGCCTGATGTGGCGTTATTCTGTAATTATTCACAGGAAATGTGAAAGCTCACCAGTAGCTCACCATGGAAAGTGAAAGACAATAAAGATATATGTGTATTTTTTTATCTTAATAGAGCATAAGAGGAAACTCAAAGTAGGGCTAGGATTGCTCCCTGGAGTAGATGGGATGGACAATCATAACTGATCATGGAGAAAAAGGCTCACATTTTGCTTTGCTTTTTTTTTTCTTCAAGAAGAATGGACATTGGGGGGCAGCTGGGTAGCTCAATGGATTGAAATCCAGGCCTAGAGATGGGAGGTCCTAGGTTCAAATCTGGCCTCAGACACTTCCCAGCTGTGACCCTGGGCAAGTCACTTGACTCCCATTGCCTAGCCCTTACTGCTCTTCTGCCTTGGAACCAATACACAGTATTGATTGCAAGACAGAAGGTAAAGGTTTTAAAAAAAATTAAAAAAAAAAGAAGAATGGACATTGGACTGGAAGGACCAAACAAAAATGGTTAATGGAGAATGGATACCCAAGAGAATAAGAGAGCACCTAAGCTGCTCTTGATGAGTTTATCACCCATCTTTTCTAGGACACTAAAAGAAGTGGCCAGTGTGATTGTTGACCCATACCCTCTATTATCTATTAAAGATCATGGAGAACAGGAGAAATATCATAGAACTGGGAGGAGAGCAAAGAACCGAATTATTTTTTTCAAAAAGGAGAAGAAAATAGAATTTACCAGCCAATGAGCTTGGTTTCTTCTCCTGGCAAAATTTAAAGAGGTGGTCACTAAATGTTTTGAAAGAGAATCAGTGAATATAGAGTGTCAACATGGCTCTATTAAAATTAGTTCGGGTTGGGGTCAGCTAGGTGGCTCAGAGCTTTGTCTTGGGTTCAAATCAGGCCCTGGATACTTCCTAGCTGTTTGACCCTGGGCAAGTCACTTAACTCCCATAGCTTAGCTTAGAGGACAAAGCATCAGTTCAGAAAAAGCTGTAAGGTTTTCAGTGGCCAAGAGTATAGCTGTTGGGAGGTAATATAATCTTTTCATTTAGAGATGCAATTGGCCAGGACCAGGGAGGTGATGGTCTCCATGTACTGAAGGTTGGATTAATGATGCGAACTCTCTTCTGCCTTGGAACCAATACACAGTATTCGTAGATTAGATCATGTTAGACTAGCTCTATTTCCATTTAGGAGAGTTACTAGATTAGTTCAAGGGAATACTGTAAATGGTAATTTGCCTAGATTTTAACAAAGCATTTGATAGGCTAATATGAAATTCTTCATATTTGTTTACATCACTTAAACCTATTATATTGAGGTGTTTTCTTATACCATTGTCTTTCTCAAATTCCCCCAAACCTTCCCATCTGTAGAACCCACTCTTGTAACTAAGAGAAATAGTTAAGTCAAACTGAAAGAAGGAATGTGACTGATCGCATAGACATCCATCCGTAGGCTCCTTCCTGTCTGCCAAGAAGAGGGATTTTGCATCAGTTCAAAACTGAAAAGAAACATTGTAGAGAATCTGAATTCTGATGACTTTTTAGCATTTATTTAATTTGCATTATTTTAGACATTGGCTGGTTGGTTCTCTTGTGTCTGCTTTCTTTGCTCTGTATCAGTAGTACATCTGCCCATGGTCTTAGTATTCTTGTGGAAAATAGAAAAACATGTGAGTTAGATCATAGTGTAATTAAAGGGAGCACACTGAATGGGTGGACCCAAAGAGTAGTCATTAAAGTTCCATGTTGGCATGGTGGGAGGCATTCAATGGAGTTCTGTAGGCATATGTGCTCAGCCCTGTTATTTTGTTTTAAAACGTTACCTTCCATCTTGGAATCAATACTGTGTATTGGTTCTAAGGCAGAAGAGTGGTGAGGACTAGGCAATGGGGGTTAAGTGACTCACCCAGGGTCACACAGCTTGGAAGAGTTTGAGGTCAGATTTGAACCCAGGACCTCCCCATCTCTGGGTTGGATTCTCAATCCACTGAGCCATCCAGCTGCCCCCTCAGTCCTGTTCTATGTGATATTTTTACCAATGACTTGGATAAAGGTAGGGATAGAAGGCTTATCAGATTTGTAGATGATCTAAAGCTGGGGGAAATGAGTAACTCCTTGGTTAATAGTCAGGATCCAAAAAGATCATGGCAAGTTAGCTCATTAGGCTAAATCTAATAAGATGAAACTTTAATAGAGATAAATGTAAAGTCTTCCCAGTTTCAAAAAGTCAACTTTAAAAGGAGAGGACAAAGCATCAGTTCAGAAAAAGCTGTAAGGTTTTCAGTGGCCAAGAGTATAGCTGTTGGGAGGTAATATAATCTTTTCATTTAGAGATGCAATTGGCCAGGACCAGGGAGGTGATGGTCTCCATGTACTGAAGGTTGGATTAATGATGCGAACCCATCTGGAATATTAGGTTCAGTCCTGGATGACTCAGGTTGGAAAGGGACATTGGAAAACTAGGGGGGCATTCAGAAAAGAGGAAATAGAATAGTGAAGGGCTCGGAGATCATATCATCTAAATGAACATACACCATACAAACCAAATTATGAAGTTTCCCAATGAAGAACTGAATTACTTAGTGCAGTGGTGTTTCCATTTGCTGCCCACGCTCATGAATCCGTTCTTTTTCTCTTCAGTCCATTTTGGTATTGCAATAGATTATTTTTTTAATGTCTTTTTGATGGTTTAAAAAAATGTTGCTATCATTTCCCAGTGTAACAGCCCATTCTAAGGCTGCTTCCTTCACTTTACACTTTCACTAGTGGGTCAGGTCTTCAGAGTGGCTGAGTAAGTAATTTTCCCTTTGGGGTTCTAAGGATAATTCTGAAGGGATGAAGTCTCTAACACTGTTAGTCTTAAGAACCTTCTCCAAGTCAGCTGCTTAGCAGTTAAATGTAATTAACTTTTTAGAAAGGGAATTTAGATTTTACGAAGGACAATTATTGGTCATTAAGCCCAATACAGAACAGGCACTAAGTTGTTATAGAAATATCCCCATGAGCTAAAGGCACACTCTGGGGAGAGTGGGCTCTGATTTAAAGAGTGCATGTGGTCAAATCAGGACAAATCAGGAAGGAGCAAGAGCTCTTGATTATTGGAAGTCCTCTTCTCTCTTTCTCTAATCTTCACAAAGTTCTGCTTAAGTGCACCTTTTTTTTTATGGATTTCAAGGGTCAGGATTCATTCTTTTTCTTTGTTGTATTGTGTTTGTCTGAAGAATGTCTATCCATGTCCATGCAAGTGCACCCATCATCCCCTACCTCTTCAATCTGCCCTCTTCTTAGTGGTTCCCTCTCAGGGGTGTGACAGACTGGCCTGCTACTGGGATGCTCAATTCCAAACTGACTTGCTATATTATACATAAGTCCAGAGGTGTATCTGATTCTTTCAACCAATCACACTATAATTCTTATCTTTGTCTAATGCTCAGTCAACAAGCATTTATTGAACATTTTTTCAATGTGCTAACCATTGGGACACAAAGGCAAAAACAACCTCTGCCTTCAAGGAGCTTATAGTCTAATTGGGAAGACAATCAGCTAAGTATCTCTCTTTACCTCTCAGAAATTGACTACAGCCTTGTTCAAACCTCATTTATGCCTTTGATTGAATGATTGATTTCAGAAGTTTGAAGCTTTTGTATTTATATTTTGTATTTATATTATATATATTTGTATTTATATTTATATTATATATATGTATATATATATTATATATTATATACATATATAATATTTATATTATATTGTATTATATTAAGATGAGGTAGACACCAGCTTTCTTCGAGTCCCAACTAAAATACCACTTTCTACAGGAAACCTTTCTCCATCCTTCTAAGCTAGTGCTTTCTCTCTGTTGATTGTTTCTAGTTTATCCTTTGTATGTGTTTGGTTGTATGTGTTGTCTCCCCTGTTAGACTATGAACTTCTTGAGAGCAGACACTTTAAAAAACTTTTCTTTGAATGATAAGGAAAAAGACTTGTATAAGAATATTCATAGCTGCACTCTTAGTGGTGGTCAAAAAATTGGAAAATGAAGGGATGCCCTTCAGTTGGAGAATGGCTGAACACATTGTGGTATCTGTTGATGATGGAATACTATTGTGCTCAAAGGAATAATGAACTGGAGGGATTCCATGTGAACTGGAACGACCTCCAGGAACTGATTCAGAGTGAAAGGAGCAGAACCAGGCAAACGTTGTGCACACAGATGGATAGATACACTGTGGCACAATCCAGGACAATTCTGAGGGACTTGAGAGAAAGCACGCTGTCCACATCCAGTTGGGAGTAGAAATACAGAAGAAAAACAACTGCTTGACAACATGGGTCGAGGGGGATATGATTGGGGATGGAGACTCTAAATGATCACCCTAGTGCAAATATTAATAATATGGAAATAAGTCTTGATCAATGACACATGTAAAACCCAGTGGAACTGCTTGTTGGCTACAGGAAGGGGGTGGGAGGAGGGAAGGGAGAGAATATGAATCATGGAACCATGGAAAATATTCTAAAATAACTTATTAATTAAATAAACTAAAAAACCCTTTTCTTTGTATCATCCGCACTTGGCACATGGTAGGCACTTAATAAATGTTTGCTGACTTAGTTATACCACTTTCCCACCAAAAAATCCCAAACCCTGGAATATTGGCTATATCTGATAACATATACAGCATTCTAAGTCTGTTGTCCCCATTCTCTGTAGAGAAGAGGAAAGAATGTTTCAACCTCAGCCTTCTGGGATTGAATGATAATTATACCAATCTAAATTCTAATGTGTTCCAGTGTTATTTTCCTTTATTCCTTTTAATTATTCTGTGTATCCTTCTCTTGGTTCTGCCTTCTTTATTCTTTCCATAAAAGTTATCACTTGTATGTATTAATTCATTCAAGCCCCTGAATTCTTTCTATTTATCATTTTTTACAACATGGTGATATTCCATTCACGTTCCACGGTTTCTTCAGTCATCCCCCCAATTGGTAGCCACCTGCCTTCCCTACCCCACCCCACCCCCAGTATTTTTGCTACCACAAGAAGATGTTGCTGAGTATATTTTGGTTTATTGGAGACCTTCTCCTCTGTCTTTGACCTCATTGGGCTATTGGCTCTCTAATAGTATGGAGTACTTCATGTCTCAGGCTGATGTAAAATATTATCTTTCATCAAACTTCCCCTGCATGTCTCTCTGACTTGGGACTTCCCTTGGGAGGTCCTTAAGTGTTCAGGCCTTAAAGATCTCTTCAAGCTGTGTTTGCATTGAATAGCATGGGCAAAAGGAGCAGAATAAAGACTCTGTGTTTCAAAAACATACTTGGGCAGAAGCCGTTTTAGGAATGAAGGAAGTTAACGCCAGCAGGAGCTGATGTCATATAAAGGGATTGTACTTCAAATTTTCATATTGCACTATAGGAGCTGTACCATAAAACCCCTTCCATGTGTTATTGCATTTGGTTATCACAATAACTTTATCAGTTAGGTTCTGTTATTGTTCCCATTTTACACCTGAGGAAACTGAGGCTCAGAGGAGTTAAGTGATATACCCAGGATTATAAATCTAGGAAGTATATGAGACAAGATTAGAACCCAGATCTTCTCAAGTTGAAGGTCAGTTATTATTTATCTGTCTTGTCAGACTGCTTGACATTTTGATTTAGGTAGACTGATTGCAAATGTTGGCCATTATCTCCTCATTGGGAAAATGAGGGAGGGTTCTACTAGATGACATGGAAAGTTCTAATTCCTTGGCTTGATCTTTTTTTTTTTCATCTTAAGACTCTTCCCCTAATCTAGATGATTCCTCACCAAAGGGTGAGTGCCAGGGTTAGGTGAGAGCTCAAATCTGTGCCATCCTGGGAGGGGACGGGAAACAACAGATTGAATATTTATGCTTTGTAGATGCTAAGATATGGGTAGCTAATTGGTACAGTAGATTGAGCAATGGACCTCGAGTCAAGATCTCAATTGAAGTTAATTCTCAGAAACTTCCTAGCTATGTGACTCTGGGCAGTCACTTAACCTCTGTGTGCCTCAATTTACTAATCTTTAAAATGAGGATAATAATAGCACCAGGTTGTTGTGAGGATCGAATTTGAGCATATTTATAAAGCAATTAGCACAATAATTATTATTAGTGGGTCATCCTTGGATAGGAGGAATTATACATTAGTTTCAGATTTTCTAAACTGTGTTTTCTAGGTCTTTGGCATTATCTGTGATGGTGGCAATATGTCATGTTTATCTGGCATTTAAGGCTTAAAGAGCATTTCCATTATGATTCTGTCAAATCTGGTCTCAGACACTTCCTAGCTGTGTGACCCTGGGCAAGTCACTTAACCTCAATTGCCTAGCCCTTACCATTCTTCTGCCTTAGAACCAATACTTAAGATCAATTCTAAAACAGAAAGTAAGGGTTTTTAAAAAAACACAACAAATTCCTCCCAATTCTGAAGGACTTAGGGGATAGAAGGCTGATAGTGGAAGGAAACATGCTCTGGATTAAGGGGAAGAACTCACTTGGGATAGTGGTGTTGTTTCCCAATAATTGTGCTCTGAGGAAAAGGAAGAACTATCCTAATTGCAGTTCTATAGACAGATTTTATTGTTCAGTCCTTCAGTTGTGTCTGACTCTTCATGACCTTGATTGGCGTTTTCTTGGCAATAGATACTCAAATGGTTTGCCATTTCTTTCTTCAGCTCATCCAGATGAAGAAACTGAGACAAACAGGGTTAAGTGACTTGCCCAAGATCATATAGGTAGGATGTATCAGATTTTAACTCAGATCTTCTTGATTCCAGTCATATAATCCTTCCAGCTCAAAAACCTGTGGTTCTCTGAAACAGTGATATCAAACTCTAATAGGAAATGGGTCCATTAATAGGTTTATAAGAAGCCTTGTGATTGCATATTGACTTATTTTTTAAATGTCATATTATCTATGTTTTTATTTATTTTGTTAAATATTTCCCAGTCACATTTTGACCTGCTTTAGGAAGCACTCAGGAGTGTATGTTGTACGATTCTGCTCTTGCACATTATTACCCCATTTTATAGATGAAAAAGCTGGGGCTTTGGCAGTTATGAGAGTTACATAGTCATTGTCAGAGCTGGCACTTGAACTAGGTCCCCAGACTGAAGTCTAGCCCTGTTTCCAATGTGCCACATTGCTTCCTTTCTTCTGTATGTTTTTTATTATTTGATTCAATATGTGGAATACTTCTTGGGTACCTGAGTGGATCTGCTGAAGGTAGGACATAGCTCATGAAGGCTGAGCTGAACAAATACTTGGGCCAGCCACCCTGTAGTTTCTGAGAAAGGGACAATGCTGAAGACTAGGAGGCTTACTCAGCGTGCCTCCAGAGCCCATGGTGCCTTATTGGGCAGAGCTGATGTGGAAGCTGAATCATCTGATCTGACTCAGGGGCTGCACGGAAGTAAGATCTCCAGTGGGTCAATATAATGGATGAAGATTGATGGGTCATCTGCCACCGCCATGTTTTCTGCCTCTTGGCTTATGGGGAAGAGAGTTCAACCAACATGTGCCCCACTCCTTTTTCCCATCAGTGATTGGAAAATTAATAGAAAAGAGGGAGCTTCCATTTTCAGAGGGTGTCAAGGCCATGACTTGGAGTCAGGACGAGGTGAGCTAATAATATTCTACCATGGACAGTTACCAGTGGTGTGTTTCTGGGCAAGACATCTTGTTTCTTTATCTGTAACATGAGAAGATGGACTTCCTAGCCCCTTTCAACACTAAAGTAGGGTTCCTATGACCTCATTCAGGGACTTATACACTCAGCTTCCTTTTTCTTTTCTCACATCAAACAATAGAAGAAATTAAAAATACCTTCTCAAGAGTAAGGTAAGAGGAGACAGCTAGATATCTCAATGGATAGGGAGTCAGGCCCAGAGACAAGAAGGAGTCCTGGGTTCAAATGTGGCTTCAGATACTTCCCAGGTGTGTGGCCCTGGGAAAGTCACTTAACCCTCATTGTTTATTCCTTATCATTCTTCTGCCTTGGAATCAATATACAGTATTGATTTTAAGACAGACAGTAAAAGTGAAAAAAAAAGAGTAAGGTGGAAACCATATGGGACTGGGGTCACAAGACTCACATTCTCATTTTGGTTTTGTAGCTAATTATCTCTTCCATCTTAGCATCTTAGGACTCAGAGCCAGAAGGAACCTTGGAGGATATCACTGACTCTCATTTTGTAAATGAATAATCTGAGATCCAAAGAGAGGAAGGGAATTGCTCAAGACCAAAAGCTAGAAGATGGTGGAACTTGGACTTGGCCCAAATTATTTTGACTCCTGAAACAGTGCTTTTTAAATATTAATTACTTGATAAGTAATGGATGCTAATGTTGTCTACATAGTGGGGCCCAGAGAAGGAATAGGGTGAGATGGGCATCTTTCACTGCAGTGGGAAATTTTTAAGTGGCAAGACTTCAGGAAAGAGACAATTAGTTGAGTCCTACCTAGTCCCCAATTCAGTTTTACAGGTGAGGAACAGAGGAGTTGATAAGGAAAGAGACATGCTCAAGGTTCAAGGATTATTAATGGCAGACTCTTGACTTCTAACTCCAAATCCAGGGCTCTCTCCATAATAATATGTCAATACAGTGAAGTCTGATCATAGTGGAACCTCTGCTAGGAGATTGGGAGAAACTATCCAGTGAGAATGGGGCTATTATTTCAAAGTATGCAGTGTAGAGCTTGTGAGGGTAGGTAGAGATGAACATGGGCACATCATCACTACTCACAGTGTTGGGACCTAAGCCTTTCTTCCTTTCTGTTTTCATTGTGAGTAGTGTCCACAATAGTCCATAAAGGTTCTATCCAACATTCACATGCAGGGAAACTCTAGAACTGAAGGAGTCAGCCGTAATGATGCTGTGGTCAGATTCAGTCCTGGGCTTTCTGTCCATCTGAATTGTGCTGAGTGAGCCTACAAACATTTCCCTCATCCTTAGAGGGGTGCTCTATGGAGATTATTCAAATGACTAAATGACTCCCTTCCAAATTCCTTTTTTTTTGGGATAATCAAGAATAACATAACTTTTAACACTTTACATATTAATTTATTTAATGTTTATCTTTTAGTTTTATCCATGCCTTTTATTTAGATATTACAATAATTTCTTTTTTTAACATATATCTTCTGTCTTCGAATCAATACTGTGTATGAGCCACATGAGATGTAATAAAGGAGAAATGTGGTGGGATCCAAGGAGAACTGATTGGAGATGAGCTAGACAATGGGGGGTTAAGTGACTTACTCAGGGTCACATAGCTAGGAAGTGTCTGAAGCCTTGAACCCAGGACCTCCTGGGTTCTTAATTCTTAATTCTTCTTAATCCCCTTAGCTACCTAGCTACCCCTTACAGTAATACCTAAATATACTTTGCTTCCTTCCACCTAGCTTCCCAGAAACAGTTAAGTAAAACTGACCTGCACATGTACCATGTCTAATAAAGGATAAGACATTTTTCCTCCATGGTGCTCAATGATACCAATGAAACAGGCTCCATTTTTATAAGTCTTTTTTCTCAAGGATTGAACATTGGACCCTCTTTACTTCCAATGGTCTCTGGATCTCTTATGAATTCCAAGTGATTTCTGTTTCTTAGTTCCTTCCCATAAAAATAGGTGGCAGCTCACTGCTTCCCTGTCCAGTGGAAAGAGGAGGTAATAAGCATTTACTAAGTGCTCACTCTGTGCCAGGTACCTTGCTAGGCTCTTTTCAACTATTTTCTTATTTGATCTTTACAACAACTCTGGATGGTAGGTGCTGTCATCCCCATTTGACATTTCTTTCTCCTCATCCTCTTTTTTCTCTTCTCCTTCTCCTCAGAGGGGAGGTCCTGGACTGATGAGCTACTCACTGTCTTATCCTTTTTGAGTCCTCCCCAAGAAATGGCATTCTCCAATTCTCCCTGTTCTGATGATTCTCAGAATGTTTGGATTTGGCCAGCAGCTTCCATGCTGCTGGCTCCAGTGCACAGGTTGGCCCTGCCTGGGAGGCTACTGACCACATAATGGATGCTGTGTCTTCCAACGGGCACTTGCTCTCAGCCTTGTGTAATTAATGCTATGTGAAGCACTCTGGTTGATTGATTAGGCAACCATTGTTTTAGTCAAGTAGAGTGTTATTGCATGGGCTTTTTGTAGGGAGCAGCTATGTCCAGAGCAAGTCACATACCCAGATTTACACAGGGATGCCCTCCCACTGTCACCCTTCCTGTCCAAATAGTCACCAAATGCCACATCCTCATTTTGACTTGCCTTTCTCAATGGTATGCCCATGGCTCTCCAAGTCCAGATGGCTCAAGTTGAGGATTTGCTCCAAGAAGGGTACAAGACCAGAGGATCGTTCCAATTTGATGTATATCTTAGAGGTCACCCAGCCCATTCCATCCCCCTCAGTTAAAAATGAGGAAACTGAGATTTAGGGGAAGTGACTTACCCAAGGAGAATTCACAGAGATTTATAAGAGGAAAAGCCAGAGAACTAAGAGTAAAACATGACATTTTTAAAAACAGATTTTTCTGAAGTCTTCAGAATAAATGTGCATTTATCTCATTTGATCTTTCCCTCCTAGACCCTGGGAGGTAGGTTATTATTATCAGCTCTGATTTACAGCCGAGAATATGAGGACTTCGATTAATGACTGGTTCATGGTCATATAGAGGGACAGCTGGGTGGTACAGTGAAAAGAGTGTTGATCCTGGAGACAGGAAGATCTGAATTCAAATCTGGCCTCAGACACTGTGTGACCCTGGGCCAGTCAATTAACCTTGTTTGCCTCAGTTTCCTTATCTGTCAAATACATTGGAGAAGGAAATGATAAACCTCTTCAATATCTTTGCCAAGAAAACCCCAAATGGGGTCACAAGTAGTCAGACACAACTGAAACAACTGAAGCACAACAAAAATGTTCATACAGCTAATATGTGACAGGTGGGATTTAAATCCTTAATCTTTTTGACTCTTTAAAAATTAATTTTTTTGTTAAAACCATTACCTTTTGTCTTAGAATCAATACTGTATATTGGTTTCAAGACAGAAGAATGGTAAGGACTAGGCAATAGATGTTAAATGATTTGCCCAGGTTCACATAGCTTGGAAGTACCTGAGGCCAGATTTGAACCCAGGACCTCTCTTCTTTAGACCTGGCACTCTATCTACTGAGCTACCTAGATGCCCCCAACTTTCTGACTCTTAAGCAAGCCATGAAGTCTAGCTTCCTCTGTAGACATCAGTTTTCAAGACTTACAGATCAGTTCTTCTTTGATCCCACCACATTGCTTCTTTATTATGTCCCATGTGGCTCAGAAGGTCCAGACCTCATTACTTTGTAGATAATCAAAAACATGAGTGGAAGAGGTTGAACCGGATGTTCTAGCAGGCTCCCATTTGGATAATTACCGAGTTTGTTTTTGAATTTCTTGTTCTCTCCCTGAAACATGCTATTCTTCTCTCCCTATTCAGAAAGGGTGAGATTTGATATTCCTGTAAGATAGCTACTGGGCTCCATCCTGGAGTGGCACACACCCAGGTAGGAGGGCAATGGATGATAAAGCTGGCTCTTTTGGGGTAGAGGCCACTTACGTGGTCAGTGTTCTGGAAAATATGAGCATTCACGGTGATAATGCCACACTGGGTCAGCTTTATGCTATGGTCTTTCTGGATCCAGTATGTCATGAAGATGACTCATAGCATTGTCACCCTAAAATCACCAGCTATTGGACTGGTGCAGGGCGAAGCATTTGGTAGTATATCAGCCTTCTGCTATGAGACATCCCTGCAATGGATTTTTGAGGGATTGCCCTGTATAATGGTTAAATTGAGATTTTGACTAAATAAGAGTTATAAAAAGGCATGGCTGATTATTATCCCTTAAGTCAGGAAAACTATTAGCAGCTTTTAACAATTTTATTTAATTGGAATATTAGTAAAAAGAGGGAAACATGGAAGGGAAAGAGGTAAGGAGACTGCCTAACCTACCCTAAATGCTGATCTAGTGAAATGAAGCTCCCTCCCTGACAGAGTTCCAGTCTCCACATGGGAATCCTAGTCACTCACCAGCAAGCCAGGCAGGATCCAGGAAAGGTCCCAATGCAGAAAAACCCCCATGAGCTAAGCTCACCAAGGCAGCAATGAACCCAACAAGAAAGTCCCCAACTCCGAGAAGCTCCAGAGCCAAAAGTCAAAGTCCCAAAGTCAAAAACTCCAATCGAAAAGCTCCAAGCTCCAAGTCTAAGTTGAAGTCCAAAAGTCCCAAGGAGCAGTCCTCCAAAGAAGAAGTACAAAGGAGAAGATCCAAGGAGCAGAGACTGCAAAGAATTCCAAAGGAGAAACCTCCAGGAGAAGTCCCTTGGACAGGAAGTTCAGGACTTTTTAGAGTCCTTTTCCCATATCACTTCCTGTCCCTTCCCCACTTTATGGGAACTAATTGCAGTCTTTCAATTTGCCTAACACTACCCAGGGCCAGGAAGTGGCCTCTGGAGTTGTTAACCACTCTAGCAAGTGACTTATGAACTCTCAAATTAGTAACTGGTAAGGTATTAAGTAGGGGTACTTAAGTTTTTGATTGATTAACAAACAAAGAGAGTTTGATTCATTCTTCACAATCTCCCCCTGTGATTCTTTGGGAGACTAGTATCCCCAATAAATTGTTTAACATAGCCAGCTTATTCCTCTAAAGATCTTTTAGCTAAAGGTGCATACAATACTATACTTTCTAAGAGGAAATTACAATAGTTGGAGATAAGATGAAAATAGAAGAGAGAGAGAGCAAAACCAATGTTTGCTAGGTGAATTGACAAAAAGCCAATTAGGGAGCAGTCCCCTTTGGCATAAGATTTTATATTCAGAATAAATGTGTTCAACATCCTTCAGTTCAATCAATTTCACCCCAAAGTTCATTCCGGATCTTCTGATGCTGTGGAGGTTTCTTTATGATACTCTCTCCAAACAGTTCATTTCCTTGTGTTTTGGGGAGTTAGAGAGCTTCTTTTCCTAAAAATTTTCTCAAAAAAATTTTAAGTTTTGGATTTTACAAAAATTATATACCTGAAAGGGGATTGGGTTGCTTTTTTTCTTTCTTTCACTAAATAATCAGGATTGTAACTTTGGGTAGTTTTATCTTGGGATGGTTTTTAGGAGGCAAAGTATTGTAGTGAGGAGAACACTGAACTTAAGATGCAGAAGACTTGGACTGTGATTAATGGTCCTGATATTTCTTAGCAAGGAGAACAAGGGAAGAGACAAGTACCTACTATGTATCAGGTGGGCAACTAGGTGGCACCATAGTATACAAGGAGCCAGGCCAAGAGTCTGGAAGATTCATCTTCCTGAGTTCAAATCCTGCCTCAGATACATAGTATCTGTGTGATCCTAGGCAAGTCACTTAACTCAGTTTGAATCAGTTTCTTCATCTGTAAAATGAGCGGGAGAAGGAAATAGTAAATGACTCCAATATATTTGCTAAGAAAAACCCAAATGGGATCAGAGAGTCAGGCATGACTGTAAACAACTGAACAATAGCAAATTTACCAAGCATTGTGCTAAGTGCTTTGTAATATTATCCCATTGTATCCTTACAACAAACCTGGCAGGGAAGTAGGTGCTATTATCACTCCCATTTTGCAGTTAAGAAAACTGAGTCAGATAGAAGATGTGACTTGCTTATGGTCACACAACTAGGAAGTTTCTTGAAACTGGATTTGAACACAAGTTTTCCTAACTCCAAGTTGTTGTACTACCTAGCTGTTTTTCTTGGCTATGTGACTGTGGACAAGTTACAACTCACTTTCAAATGGGAATAATTTTTCTAGGACCTATCTCAAGTGTTTTTTTGAATGGGAAGCACTTGTTAAATCTTTTTTTTTTAACTGTTATCTTCTGTCTTAGTAGCAGTTCTGATTTTGATTAAAAAAAATTTTTTTTACATTAACTTAGTAGCAGTTCTAAGACAGAAGAGTGTGACAAGAGCTAGGCAAGCGACTTGCCCAAGGTCATATAACTAGGAAGTGTTTGAAGTGCTATTTGAACCCAGATCCTGTCAATTCTAGGCATGGGACTCCACCATGCTATCTAGCTACCTCCCAACACTTGCCAAATCCTAAAGTATTATCACAGTTTGAGTTGGTAATTTTTTTGGGGTCAAACCTAAATCAATAGTGTCAGGAAAACAAAGGAAGCAGAAAAGGAAAGCCCAGATAGCTGGCTCCCACTGTCTGAAACTGGATATATGAGAAAGAAAGTCCATAGAAGGTACTTAGGCAGGGGAAAAGGCAGCTGCTTGGGAATGATTGTCATTTGCCCTGTTACCAAGGCAGGCTTTGTCTATATATTCAAAGTAATTCCAAGGGTCGAGAGGAATTAAATTTAATTAAATAACCAGCTGAATCCAGCCTCCATATAATGTGAATACACAAATAATCTGGAATGGAAACCCCACATCCCGATCAACAACTCAAAGTCTTAGAGTACAGTCAATGCCAATTGAGGGGTTAAACCATTCCCCTTTGGTCACACAGCTAGTTGTGTTCAGAGGCAGAACCAGAATCCATGCCTTCCCGACTCCAAGGCTAATCACTCTGGCTAGTCTATCATAATATGTCTCCTTTAAGGTCATAGGGATAGGGATTGGGTCTGTGATTTTTACTGGTACAGGGAGCTCTGAGTGAGAAAACTGCCTCTAGGATGCTCCTTTTCTACAATTTATAATCTTGGAAAATGGTCTAAAATACTAAGAGGTGATGGCCATAAGCACACAGAAGAACTTGAATCCAAGCAAGTCTTTCTGGTTGGCAAGGCAGCTCTGTATTCACTACGTATTCCACACTTGCCCCCCCCTCCCTTCCTCCTTCTCTCCCCCCCCTCCTTCTCTGCCTCTCTTTCTCTCTGCCTCTCTGCCTCTCTCTTTCTTTCTCTCTCTGCCTCTCCTCCCTCCCTCCCTCTCTCTCTCTGCCTCTCTCTTTCTCTCTCTCTGTCTCTCCTCCCCCCCTCTCCCTCTCTCTCTCTCTCTCTCTCTCTCTCTCTCTCTCTCTCTCTCTCTCTCTCTCTCTCTCCCTCTCTCTTTCTTTCTCTCTCTCTCTCTCTCCTCCCTCCCTCCTTCTCTCTCTCTGTCTCTCTCTTTCTTTCTCTCTCTGTCTCTTCTCCCCCCCTCCCTATACATACATACACACACATACACCTATATTTGGAATAAACAGTATAATAATATAGGTAAAAAAGAAATGTTATTCAGCCATTTTTTAGTCATGACCCCACTTGGGATTTTCTGGGCAAAGATACCAGAATGGTTGGCCATTTCCTTCTCCAGCTGTTTTGATAGATGAGGAGACTGAGAGAAATAGGTTAAGTGACTTTCCCAGGAGTCACTAAGTAAGTATCCAAGGCTAGATTTGAACTCAAGAAGATGCTCTATCCACTGTGCCATCTGGTTGCCCTAAATATATAAATGTAAATAATATGTAAATATATAAATTTAAATATAAAATATATAAATCTATTAAATATAAAATATACAAATCTATATAAAATATTAAAAGATAAACTATATAAATTAATGTAAATATAAAAATAAAAATTTATATAATATATTGAAATATAAAATAAATACATTTAAATGAATAGATTAAATATATGAATTTATAGAAATAAACAAATTTATAAGGGGCTAATAAAATTGGACGGAAATATTACACTTTGCCAGAAGGCGCTTCATTCTCATACATACACAGTCAAAGAATCGTGGGATTTAGAGCAAGAGGGACTTTGGCGTTCATGTAGGCCAACCCATTTTACAGATCAGGAAATCAACTTTTGGCCCCCAGCTAGAAAACTCCTTTAATTTCAAGTTTTAGGGTATATGATCTGAACTTGCTATCTGGTTGATCAGTTTTTCAAGTTTGAAATTGTTTATATCGCATCTGTTTAAAAGGAGAATTATATAAAATAAAACCCTTGCATGGTGGCAGCTAGCAACACACTCTAGTTTAAAGTGAAGCTCAGTAAAATTGGTAACACAGCAATTGTCAGAGGCTAAATTTGCACCTAGACTTTTCTCCCTATAGAATATACTAATATGATGCCTCTTGAAAGGAAGGAAAAATGAATGTGATTCTTTCTTACATGAACAACATGGTGGAGTGTCAAGATTTCTTGACCTGGGATCAAGAGAGAGTTGAGTTCAAATCCAGGTGCCATCATTTACTAGCTATGTGACCTTGGTTGAATCACCTGATCTCTCTGAGTCTCTGTATCCTTACATATAAAAATGGAATAGCAACACTTGCATTACCTAGCACATAGTGTTCAAGGGAGGATCAAATGAGATAATGTATATGGGGGACTTTGTTAACTTCAAAATGCTATATAAATATCATCCTCTAGAAGGTAGCTAGAGGGTACAGGGCTAGAGTGCTGTGCCTTGGAGTCAGGAAGATCCCAGTTCAAATTCAAATATAGACATTTAGCTCTGTGACTCAGGGGAAATCACTTAACTCTGGTTGCCTCAATTTCCTTGTCTGTTAAATTGGCTGGAGAAGGAAATGGCAGACACTAGCTGTGTGACTCTGGGTAAGTCATTTTACCTTCTTTGCCTCAATTTCCTCATCTGTTAAATGATTGGAGAAGAAAGTAGCAGATGCTAGCTGTATGACTCTGGGCAAGTCACTTTACTTTCTTTGCCTCAATTTCCTCATCTGTTAAATTAGCTGGAGAAGGAAATGGCAGATGCCAGCTGTGTGACTGAGCAAATCATTTCACCTTCTTTGCCTCAATTTCCTTGTCTGTTAAATTAGCTGGAGAAGGAAATGACAAACCCCTCCAATATTTTTGCCAAGAAGATTCCAAATTGGGACAAGAATAGTAGGGCATGATTGAATAACAACACCCTGTCTTTGTCTTGTATGCCCATAGTTGTTGGCACATTGTTGCTCCCATTAGATTGGGGTACTCCTTGGGGACAGGGACTGTGTTTTTGCCTTCCTTTGCATCTCCAGCTTAGAACAGTGCCTGGCATACAACAAGGGCTTCATAAAAGGCATGCCCTCAGACATCTGCAGGACCAATCGTGTGATTGATTTGTGAAAGGAATGCAGAGGAAGGGCCAAAACAGTTTAAGGGAGACAGAAGTGATCTCTTATTTTGGCCTTTTCTCTGCATTCTTTTCATGAATTGATCACATGGTTGGGTCTTGCGGTTGTCCGAGGACATGCCTTTTCTCTGCGGCTCCTGCCAGCTCTTGGAAGCAGCAGTGGCTCAGGGTTCTTGCTTAGATAGGGATTGGATGAGATGACCCAGTGCTGAGTCTCTTCTAACTCCAGGATACAGAATTTCTGCATATAAATGAACTATTTCTTGGTCTTATTCTTGGTACTGTTCTTGAGGGAGGGAAGCTCCTGGGTAAATAGCGATGATTTAGGTGGGCAAGCCCTTCATTCTTTTATTCTAATATTGCTAGCCTTATATAGTCCTTTGAGGTGTGCAAAGAAAGCACTTAAAGAATAGCATCTCATTTTCTCCTTACAACAATCCTGGGAGATAGGTGTTATTATCATCCCCATTTTACAGGTGGGAAAACCAATGTGTTATAGAATGGAAAGAGCCTTAGATGTGATTTCTGGTACTAACTTTTAAACTTATTGTCTCTAAATCTGTTTCTTCATATATAAAATGAGGGTGGTGATATTTGTATTACTTCCCCTGCTGACTCTCTTAAGCTTTAGGAGGAGGAATAAGTAGCTAAGTAGCTTGGTGAATAGAATGCCCAATCTGGGGTTAGGAAGACCTGAGTTCAAACCAGCCTCAGACACTTATTGGCTGTGTAACCTTGAGAAAGTCACTTAATCTCTGTTTGCCTTAATCTACTTGAAAAGGAAATTGCAAAATACTAGGAAAGCTAGATGGCAAGAGTTGTGGAAAAGTAAAATGGAGGAAAGCCTGCAAATAGAGGCAAAGGGATGCAAGTTTGCAGAGCTGTCAATCAAAGAGTATTTCAGAAGAGAATGTGACCAGCAAGAGGCAGTTAAAAGAGATCCGGCTCTTGGCACTGGAGATTTCTGAATATCTTCTCTCCTGGCACCTGGAAGTTACTGAATCTTTTCCTTTGGCACCTGAAGGTTACTGACTCTCTTTTCAAGAAGTGACTCAAAGATCCTCAACCCTGTTAACCCCATCTTTCGTCCAAGACTTTATAATTTCATTTGTCCATTTAAGATTATTCAAGGTCAGGGAAACCCTAAACCCTTTCTCCTATCCAATTACTCTTCCTTCCCTTCCTTAAATAAACCCCTTGTTCCAACAATTTAAAGAGTGAGTGAGTGAGTTATCTATCAAACAAATCAGGCAGCTTACTCAATACTGAATCTCAGTTGGACTCCATCTGAAATCTAACTGAAATGGGAGGGAGAGGCTTGTGGGAGGCAGAGTCTGAGTCTTCATTATTTCATTGGTCTGTAGGGTTGCTCAGCAATCTTACAGTATCACAAAATATTTAAAGAAACACTCCCTAATACAAATTGGCACCCCAGATGGGACTTGAACCCACAATCCCTGGCTTAGGAAAGGATAGAGGAGTGGATAGAGTGCCAAGCCTGGAGTTGCTGAGACTCATCTTCCTAAATGAAAATCTGACCTTAGATATTACTTGCTGTATGACCCTGGGCAAGTCACTTAACTCTGTTTGTATCAGTTTCCTTATCTGTAAAATGGGGATAATAAAAGCCTACCTCTCAAAGTTGTTGTGAGGATCAAATGAGATAATATTTGTAAAATGCAAAGCCCAATGCCTGATACATAGTAGATTCTGAATAAATATTAGCTGTCTTTTCTTATCCGTCCATCTACTAGTGTCTGCTTTTCCAAAATCGATTCCTCTTTACTTTGAATATTCTTATTCAGGTGCCTGGCATATTCCTCTATAGAATGGGACTCTTTGGGGGCAGGTAATATCTCATTTTTGTATTTGTATCCCATAGAATCCAGCCTTGGAGGCGGAGCATCCCCAAAGCTTTAGAGATTTGGCAGCTTAAAACTATACTGAGACTTTTGAGACACTCTATACAATCAATGTTAATAAAAGCTTTCCCCCCTTAAGCCCTTACCTTCTATCTTAGTAACAACTCTAAAATAGAAGAACAAGGACTAGGCAAATGAGGTTAAGTGACTTGCCCAGGGTCACACAAGTAGGAAGTGTCTGAGGCCAGTCCCAGACCTGGCACTCTACTCACTGTGCCACCCTGCTGCCCTTCTCAATAAATGCTTCTTAGGGGGACTTATGAGAAAGAACACTATCCACATCCAGAGGAAGAACTGTGGGAGGAGAAACACAGAAGAAAAACAACTGTTTGATCACCTGGGCCAATGGGGATATGATTGGGGATGTAGACTCTAAACGATTGCCCTAGTGCAAATATCAATAATATGGAAATAGCTCTTGATCAATGACACATGTAAAACCCAATAGAATTGCACATCAGCTATTAGAGAGGGGTGAGGGGAGGGGAGAGGAAGAACATGAATCATGGAACCATGGAAAAAATATTCTAAATTAATTAATTAAATAAACTTAAAACAAAAACAAATGCTTCTTAGGGGCATCTAGGTGGACACTTCCTAGCTGTGTGACCCTGGGCAAATCACTTAACCCCAATTTCCAGCCCTTATCGCCCTTCTGCTTTAGAACCAATTCTAAGTATTAATTCTAAGACAGAAGGTAAGGTTTTAAAAAAATAAAACAAATGCTTATGGATAGACTAGGTAATATGATAATAAAAACAACTCACATTTATATATTTGTCAAGTACCTATTGTTTGTTAGGTACTATGTGGAGTGCTAGGGGTAAAGAGAGAAATTGAAAATCCCTCCTGCCATCAAAGTGCTTGTAATCTAAGGGTAAGGTGGGGGGAGATACACCATGGCTTATTAGGTAACAGGAAAAAATATAGTGGAATAAGTGGAATGGAGTCATTAGGCCTGGATCTGAGTCCTAGCTCTATTATTTTAGAGCCCAGTGGCCCCCTTAACCACCTTTTCCATTTCCTACCCCAGCTCCCATGTCCAGTCCCCACCAGGCACTGGACATTGATCCTTCTCCAATAACAACCCCTCCCCTTGCCCAAGGGAGCTAATGTAGGGCCATTTTATAACTCCAAACTCTGGGGCCATTACAGGGCTCTTTTCTAATAGTTTCTTGTTGGGGAGTTGGCCACCATTTGGTTGAATGTAGAGTCACCAACTATAGTTCTTTTAGTAATATGGCGGCCTTTTCTTCCTTAGTGACCACAGAGACTTACTGCTGTGCCCTCCAGATCCCTAGGAGTTGCTTTCTGAACCGCCAGTGTTGTTCAGTCATTTCAGTTATGCCTGACTCTTTGTAATCCCTTTTGAAGTTTTCTTGGCAAAAATATTGGCGTGGTTTATCATTTCCATCTCTAGCTCATTTTACAGATGGGGAAACTGAGGCAAACAGGGTAAAGTGGCTTATCTAGAGTCCTATAGCTAGGAAGTACCTGAGGCCAGATTTGAACTCAGAAAAAGGAGTCTTCCTGACTCTAGGTTTGGTACTCCATCCACTGCACCATCTAGTGGCCCCATCCTTCTATGTATTTTGTATTTATTCTGTAACACCTCATAGGTACCTACTATTTACCTGGAAAGAATTTTAAGTACTCTGAGGGCAAGGGCTATTTTGTTTTGTCTTTGTATCTCCACTCACTGAGATAAGAGACTTGTTATTCTTGGGCTAGTAACACCGTGGCTTCCTCTTGGGTCTCAAAGCCCCTTGTTTGTCAGCAGTGGGTACTTGTCTGCCAACACAAAGTCTTTGATAGTTCCAATGAGCCAGGTAAGAATCTTCCAGGACCCAGGCACCCTGATCCCCATGTTGATTGCCTCAGCCTCAGCCTCAGCTTTAATCACCAGCTCAACTTCATCATGGAGATCTGTTATACAGTGTCTTCCATTTCTCAGTTCTGTCATCCTATAAGCCTATGATGATGATGATGATGATGATGATAATTAGCACTTGTAGCACTTTGAAATTCATAACATATTTTTCACTCATAGTAATTGCTGTTGTGTGTTCAGTCATGGCTGACTCTCTATGACCCCATTTGGGGTTTTCTTGGTGGTTTACCATTTCCTTCTCCAGCTCATTTTACAGAAGAGGAAACTGAGGCCAGCAAGGTTAAGTGACTGTCCCAGGGTTACACAGGTAAGATACTGGAGTAGTTGGCCATTTCCTTCTCCAATTCATTTGACAAATGAGGAAACTAAGGCAAATAGGGTTAAGTGACTTGTCCAGAGTCATATAGCTAGTAAGTGTTTGAGGCTGGATTTGAACTCATGAAGAAGAGTTTTCTTAATCCCAAGCCCAGTACTCTATTCACTGAGTCACCTAGCTGCCTCAAAAATAGCTAGCATGATTAATGTAGTGCTTTAAGGTTTGCAAAAGATTTTACAGATATTATCTCTTGATCCTCACAGCAACCTTGAGATGTGGGTTCTATTATCATCTCCATTTTACAGATGAGGAAACCAAGAAGAGGTTAATAAGTATCTGAGGTTGGATTTGAACTCGGGTACTTCCTAATCGCAGGACTACCACTCCATCCACTGTGCCTCTTAGCTAGCTGCCTTAGTATCTTGTCTGATTTTCACAATACCATGAGGTAGGTATTACAAGCACAATTATCCCTGTTTTTAAAGATTAGAAAAATAAGACCCAAAGCAACTCAGTGACTCGCCCAGTTTTACACAGATGGTAAATGGCCTGGTTGAGATTTGAACTCAGGCTTTTGGGGCTCCATCTCTGATGCTTTATCCATTATGCCAGAACGCTGTCTTCCTGTTGCTGTGGATGCAATGGCTTGAGAGAACAAGGAACAAAGGAGATACAGCAGAGCCAAGACTTGCCACCACAGGAGTTTGTTAGCCTTTCTAATAATGGTAGAATGAGCAGGATGAAGCCAGGATGATTTTAATGGAGAAAGATCCTATCTGAACACTGTGCCTAAAAAACTGCTAGCTATTGGAAACCAGGGAAAATCTAGTCATCCGAGGCTACCTTTGTGACCCAGGCAAGCCCCTTCCCTTCTTTGACCTCAGTTTCTTCCTCTGAAAAGATGAGAGGTTAGACTAAATGACCTTTTAATCCTGGGATCTCTCCTTCTGCAAATGGATGTATATATGCTTTGTAAATCAACCAAGCAATTAATTAACAAGCTTTTATCGGGTCCTTAAAATGTGTGGAGTGCCGGCGCTGTGCTGGGTGCTGAAAATACATAGACAAAGACTGAAATAATGAACTCACATTCTATAGGGGGAAAATATGTAGGAACTAAATGTATTTCATATGCAGAGGTGCAAAACACACACACATGTATACACATATGCATGGAATTATTTCTAGTTATATGGATAGACACAAAGCAAATATTTTTGGAGGGAGAGACATTAGCAGCTAAAGGCATCAGGAATGACCTTATGGAGGCAGTAAAGCCTGAGCTCAGCTTTGAAGAAAACTTGGGATACTAAGAGGTGGAGGTGAGGAGAAGAGAATGCATTTCAGGCAGAGGGAACATCCTTGCAAAGTCTGGCAGATGGGAGATGCAATATCATATGCTAGAAACTGCAAGAAGGCCAATTTGGCTAGACCATGAAGTGCTTGAAGGGGGAGTAACATATACCAAGGCTGGAGCATCAGAAATTGGAGCCAGGATGCAAAGGCTTCTGTGCCAAACACAGGAGCTTGTGCTTGATCTGGGAAGTCATGGAGAGCCATTGGAGTTTACTGAGCAAGAGAGTGATAATGTCAGATCAGTTCTACAGGAATACCACTTGGCTCACTGTAGGGATGATGGACTGGAGAGGGAAGAGGCTGGGAGACCAGTTAAGGAGGTTGTTGCCATGGTGACGGGGCCCTGGGAGGAGAGAGAAGATGGTTGATGTAAGAGATATTATGAAGGTAGAAATAAGATAAGAGGGCAGTTAAGTGGTACAGTGGATAGAGTGCTGGACTTCAAGTTAGGAAATCTTATCTTCCTGACTTCAAATCTGGCCTCAGATACTTCTTAGCTATGTGACTCTGGGCAGATCCCTTAACCATGTTTGCCTCAGTTTCCCCATCTGTCAAATGAGCTGGAGAAGGAAATGACAAACCACATCAGTATCTCTGCCAAGAAAACTCCAAATGGGGTCTCTAAGAGCTGGACATACTGAACAACAAGAAAAAAATAAGATTTGGCAATTAATTGGAGATGTGATGTGACAGAAAATGAGGAGTCGATGATCACCTGAGTTTGCAAACCTGGTGATTAGAAGGATGGTGATGTGATGTCTTATAAACAAGGATGTTCAGAAGAGATTTGGGTTTTGGGAAAAGGTAACTAGTTGAGCTAGAGATGTTTCCAGGTCAAGATCCAGTTTGAAATGTCTAACAGGCAGTTGGTGGAGCTCAGGAGGGAGATGAGGGCTAAATTTTATGTAAATTTTCTCATCATCTATGTAGATGTGACCATTGAGCCCATGAGAGTTTATGAGGTCAGTGAGAACATTGAGACATAAGAGAAAAGGGCAGTCTATGATCTGACCCATACCTAGGGAGTGGAACACAAACCAGAATGCAACAGAGAAGCTTGAGAAGGAGCAGTCAGACAGCTAGAAGAAAGACCAAGAGGAAACAGCATCCTGTACACCCAGAGGTATCCTGGAGGAAAGGGACTTTAGCAGTGTCAGATGTTGAAGAGAGGTCAAGAGGAATGAGGATTGAGAGAAAGCCATAGTTATTTCATGGGATCAAAGATTTAGAGGTTGAAGTCACTGTTTTCTTTCTTTCTTTCTTTCTTTCTTTCTTTCTTTCTTTCTTTCTTTCTTTCTTTCTTTCTTTCTTTCTTTCTTTCTTTCTTTCTTTCTTTCTTTCTTTCTTTCTTTCTTTCTTTCTTTCTTTCTTTCTTTCTTTCTTTCTTTCTTTCTTTCTTTCTTTCTTTCTTTCTTTCTTTCTTTCTTTCTTTCTTTCTTTCTTTTTGCGTTTGTACAAAATTTATTGTCATGCTCTCCTTCAGATTACTGGCTTCAAAGTTCCAACCCTCCCATTTTACCATTACAGAGAAATGAGGCTCTGTCAGCTCAAATGACTTGCCCAGCCTAACACAGTGCGGTAATGGAAGGATTGGGATTTGAACCCAAGTCCTTGGATTTTAAATGCATCACTCTTCTCCCTATGACATCCCGAAACTGAGATGTCGTCGGCAATTCTGACAAGGCAGTTAGAGTAAACTGTGAAGTGCTTGCTAAATTTTAGTAGTGTGAAGGCTTATTTAATTATTAAATCAAACATGCCTGATTGCAGGAAACTGCAACATGGTCACCAATTAGGCAGCCCTGATATTTATATGTTTTAAACCCATTATATTCAGTCTTAGAATCAATACTGTGCACTGGCTCCAAGGCAGAAGAGGACTAAGCAATGGGGGTTAAGTGACTTGCCCAGGGTCACATAGCTAGGAAGTATCTGAGGCCAGATTTGAACCCAGCCTCTCCCATTGCAAGGTCTGGCTCCCAATTCACTATGCTACCTAACTGCCAGCAGCACTAATATTCTTTTTTTTTTTCATTTTATTTTATTTCTTTAAAATATTTCTTTCTTTATTTTTAAATATTTTCCCATGGTTACATGATTGATATTCTCTTCCTCCCCTCTTCTCTACCCCTCCCCGAGCCAACAAGCAATTCCACTGGGTTATACATGTATTATCACTCAATATCTATTTCCATATTATTCATTTTTGTAATAGAGCAATCATTTAAATTAAATCTATTTATTATATATATGTTACATATAGAATAAATTAAGTTAAATCTTTTAAAACCCAAACCCCAAATCATATGCCTATCATGTAAATATCAAGTGATAGATCGTATGTTTTTCTTCTGCATTTCTACTCCCACAGTTCTTTCTCTTGATGCAGTATTAATATTCTTAAATCAAAGGCTCTTAACTTTTGTGTGTGTCTTGGACCCTTTTGGTAATGTGGTGAAGCCTGTGGAATCTCTTCTCAGAATCATGTTTTTAAATACTTGAATGAACAAACATGGGATTTCCAAAGGAATCAAACATACAACTATCAGTGCAGGAACAAACAAGTCCAGGGACACGAGACTTAAACAGACAACTTCAGAGATATGGTATTGACCGATTCTAATCCAGGAAGGTGTTTTGTTGTTATATGACTGATAGACTTTAACTTCCTCATAAAAGTTATTTTTAAAATGTTTTAAATGTCAATACAATTTTAATAATAATTTTCTGACATTTTGTGATCCATGTTTCCCTTTCTTTCCCTTTTCCCCCATTTCCAAGTCCCTAGGTAATGATACAGGTTGTACATGCTGGATCTTTATGCTCTGTGGCCCAGTGAGTTGGCAAGTGACTTGGATAAGTCAATTCTTTGGTCTAATCCAACTAAGTCATGTAGTTGGTCTTCAACTCCATTCTAATCATGCGATTTTGTTGAAACCCTTACCTTCCTTCTTAGAATCAGTACTACATATTGGCTCCAAGGCAGAAGAGTGGCAAGGGCTAGGCAATGGGGGTTAAGTGACTTGCCCAGGGTCACACAGCTGGGAAGTGTCTGAGGTCAGATTTGAGCCCAAGACCTCCATCTCTGAGCCTGGCTCTCAATCCACTTAGCTACCCAGCTGCCCCCTTACCCATGCAATTTAGCCTACATTTATTAAATTTCCACTCTGTGTCAATTGTGAGCTCCTTGAGGGCAGGGACTGTCTTTTGCCTTTTTAAATTCCCAGCACTTAGCACAGTGCCTGGCATATAATAGGCAATAATTGCTAGCTGACTTCCTGACTGAAGAATACTATTCAGGGGTGGGTATAATGGGAAATAAGTATGCAATTATTTAGCATTTACTATATGCCAGGCACAGTGCTAACCACTTTACAGATACCATCTCATTAAAGCTAGGCACTAGCACCTGCCACATAGGGTTGTTGCGAAGTTAAAATGAGATATCTGGGAAGTACTTTGCAAGCCTCAAAGTACCATATAATTGTTGGCTGTAATTATTGTTATTGCCATTATTATTATTATTATTATTATTATTATTCATGGTCCCTGCCCTCAAAGGACTTACATAAAAATGAAGGGAAAGAGACAAATATGAATCTCCATGTAATATACAATCTTTCATGAAAAGTTCACTAGAAAGGTAAAGAACAAATGCTTTGTGAGGTCCAAGAAAGGAGAAAGCACTTCATTAATATGGGAATCACAGAGGGTTTCCTGGAGTAAAGTAAGTAGCGTTTGAGTTCACCAGAAGAAGGAGGTAGAAAGCTATGGCACAGAAGAGAATCCTGAGTGATTTGTCGGGGTCCAGCTCGCAGCCAAACTGAAGAGACAAACTAGAGAAGTTTCTATCTTCTACTTTGTCCATCAGCTGCCTTTTCTTCTTTCTCTTTCTGCCTGGCATCATCATAGATATACACCTGGGAAGCCATCTTGTCCATTTTATAGATAAGGAAACTGAGGCTCAGAGCATTTAAGAGACTTGCCAATGATACATAGCAGATCTGGGTTCTCTGGTTCTTAATCTCATGATATTTTAACCACTATGTATCACCCTTGGGTCTTATCTTGTAGTCTGTGGACTTTCAACCAATTCCTGCTAGAGTATTAACTGCTAATTATAGTTTTAGTTGATGCCTGTCTAAGGTATAGTGTTTGCATTTTCCAAAAGGGATTGCAGCCCCTCTTACCGTTTTCCCAGCTATGATACTTTATCTGACCATGGCCAAAGTGTCTAGATGAAAGGTAGCCAGTTGGGGAAGCTGTGATCTGTGGACAACCTTAGTCTTCCCCCACTCAGGGAAGGAATAAATGAATATATTGCGGGCTATCTCTGAAAGGTTTTCCACCCTCCAGTAGATTCTGATGTACCCAGGTCTCCTTGAGGCACTTGAAAGCAAGTAACCTATATCAAGGTTTGGATAAGGTTGTGGAGAGCTTTGAATATCAAATAGAAGAGTTTATATTTGATTTTAGGTATAATAGGGATCCACTAGAGTTTTATTGAGCAGGAAAGTAACCTAGTTAGAATTAGTTCTTGGAAATAATTCTCCAATGGATAGATGGAAGTGAAGGACTTGAGACAGGGGTATTAATTAGGAGACTTTACAATAGTGATGAAGGCATGGATGACAGCGCTTGCTTGGGTAGAGAGAAGGGTTCATTGTCCATTTGGTGACACCCACTGGAAGCTATTCCTTTCCTACTTATTGACAAAACTCCCATAGTTCTTCTCTTCCTCCAGGATTTGGTCTTACCTCCACTACTTCGACACTGGGTGACTTTGGACAAATTATTTAACCTCTCTGGGATTTGGCTTTTTCATCTATGGGTCAAGGGTATTGTACTAGATGCTCAGTTAAGGTATTTTCCAGATTTAGACATTAATTTGCTTTGTACTGAGCTAATGATTGCCTTGGGATAGGACTTGCCCCCTCCCCGTTAATCCAGATAGTCACCTACATACTAATTTATGTCATTACTGTCACTTAGGAAGAGGGAGAAAGAAAGGCAATTGAGAGACTAAGTTCTTTGTTCAGAGTCTCAGCAAGTATGGCTCAGAGGCAAGTCATGAACCCAGGGCATCCTGATTTCAAGACTGCTTATCCACTGTGACACATGCCTCTCATGAAATAAGCCTCCATGATATGGGTGTTTGTCAGTCTATTCAATGGACATTTTTGCCTTGCCAGACTGAGTTCATTTGTATGTTGAACTTATTTTTTTTTCCTCCAGTGATTTGTCCAAATTTACCAGATGTGGGACTGTATGAATCTGTGTTAGGGCTAACTTTAGGGAGAGATCTTATTTTTGCAAACTCAGAATGCTACTTTTGCCTCTAGGAGAAAGAAGATCTAAGAGAAATATCTAGAAAGATCCTTCTTCTTCCCCTCTCTCCAGTTCATACCTGTTGACCTATAACAAGAAAATCCCTTGACGTCATTAATCTGAAAGTAACAATCCTGGCACACCAACCTTTCGCATGGTGTAATAGATGATATTTTGAAGGTCTATTTGATTGATACTAGATAACTAATGGATCAAGTAGTTACCTTCTTTTTGCCTAACCTCCTCCCTTTTGTACCTCCCTCTTCAGAAGCCTTTCAGTCTCCCCTCCCTCCTTCTTCGGTCTCCTCAAGTCACTCAGTGTGAGCTGTGAGGTTTCAATGAAATATTTCTTAATCTTTTGTCAAACAAGGGGTTTATTTGGGGAAGACAGGACAAGGGTGGAGGATGGAGGTAAGAGGGATGGGACATCCCTATTATCTACAATGAGTGTTAGGTTGGAGGATATTGAGAGAAATGGCAATTCAGTCACTACCATGAAACAGAGCCAGTCAGAGAGAGATATATGGACTATTGACCTTCTTCTTCTGCCTTCAAATCAGCCAGGTCACCTCCAACTTGATTATCCCAAGTCCCAGAGACAAAACCAGCTTCTTCCTTCAGGTCAGCCAGAAAGCCCCAAAGACTTCAAATCCAGTCAAGCAGTTGGCTCTTGCCTCCAACTGTTTCCCAGCCACATTCCAAATGGAATCTTCATTTGACTGACAGATGATCCATCTCTAGCTTCTGTCCTTTGCATACATGCCTCTACCACAATAGTCACCATCTTGGGCCAGTTCTCATTTAGGGCATCAGCCCTGAAGATATGGAATTAGGAATTCACACAATGTTTTTGAGACAGAGACTAGACCAGTCTGTGTGGAGCAGAAGGTCCATGGTTTTGCCAAGTTAAAGAGTTTCAACTTCATCCTGTGGTGGGTGGGGAGTAACTGAAGGTTTTTGAATAAAGGGATAAGATGATAAAAGTCCTTCCCCACTCTCCACCTCATTCTTCTTTTCTTCAAAACTTGGCCTCCTTATTATAGAGTATTTTCTTTTGCCATGACTTATCTTCTCTGTTGTACCACACATAGTGACATGACAGCTCACTCATTTGTTTGTCTTGTGTCTTTTCCAGGGACATACCAGGGTCAGTGGGTTGGTGGAATGCGCCAAGGCTATGGCGTCCGGCAGAGCGTCCCGTACGGCATGGCTGCGGTCATCAGGTCACCCCTGAGGACATCCATCAATTCACTGCGGAGCGAGCACACCAACGGCACAGCGCTGCACCCGGACGCCTCACCTGCCGTGGCTGGCAGCCCTGCGGTGTCCCGGGGGGGCTTCGTCCTTGTGGCTCATAGTGATGCCGAGATCCTTAAGAGCAAGAAGAAGGGCCTTTTCCGTCGGTCCCTGCTGAGTGGCTTGAAGCTGCGGAAGTCCGAATCCAAGAGCAGCCTGGCCAGCCAGAGGAGCAAGCAGAGTTCCTTCCGCAGCGAGGCTGGAATGAGTACCGTGAGCTCTACTGCCAGTGACATCAACTCCACCGTCAGCCTAGGGGAGGGGGAGGCTGAGTTGTCCGTCATTGAAGATGACATCGATGCCACCACGACCGAGACTTATGTGGGCGAGTGGAAGAATGACAAACGTTCTGGCTTTGGGCTGAGCCAGCGATCAGACGGACTGAAGTATGAGGGGGAATGGGCGAACAACAAACGCCATGGCTACGGGTGCATGACTTTCCCAGATGGTACCAAGGAAGAAGGGAAATACAAGCAGAATATTCTGGTGAGCGGAAAGCGCAAGAACCTGATTCCACTGAGGGCCAGCAAGATCCGGGAAAAGGTTGACCGAGCTGTGGAGGCAGCGGAGCGAGCAGCCACCATCGCCAAGCAGAAAGCGGAGATTGCGGCTTCCAGGTAAGGGTGGCTTGGCCATTTGGGGCTGGGGAGCAGGAGGGAAGCCAGGAGTGATGGATGAGGGATGCAGAGAAGTCTCACAAAGTCTTTGGGGTGTTGGTCATCTCTTGGATCATCTAGCATGGTTAGAAGCCAATGGGACAGAGGAGCACCTGCCCTTGGTTATCCTGAAATCATGTGTAGGGACCCAAACAGGACAAGAAGAGTATCTGTGGGCCTTCCTTCCCTCATCAGAGGAAAGTACCACCTGGTTGCCTAAATAGGGATGTCTCTGGCAAGGTGTTTAGTTGAGATTGTGTGATTTTGATTGAATCTCAATCCTTGGGGAAAAGGACCAAACACTACTTATTAGCAGAACAGACCATGTAAAGGAAAAGAAAGTTTAGAGGGAAATGAGAAAAGAGAAAGAAAGAAAGAAAGAAAGAAAGAAAGAAAGAAAGAGAGAGAGAGAGAGAGAGAGAGAGAGAGAGAGAGAAAGAAAGAAAGAAAGAAAGAAAGAAAGAAAGAAAGAAAGAAAGAAAGAAAGAAAGAAAGAAAGAAAGAAAGAAAGAAAGAAAGAAAGAAAGAAAGAAAGAAAGAAAGAAAGAAAAGTCATTCTCAAAAAACAAGGGTCATACATAAATGATTAAATACGGGGTCTTGAGCACGGGTGCTATCAGAGGTCAGAGAAGGAAGCCAGTCAGAATAGTCAGAGAAAGTCCCATGAAGGAGGTGGGACTTAGATGGGCATTGTCAGTTAACTGACAAATATTTGTGGAAGGTGGTCTATGTGCCAGGCTCTTTGCAAGCATTTGAGATAGCCCCTGCCCTCAAGGAGCTCACATTCTAATGGGCAGAAACAACATATATTGGAAACTGAATAAGGTTTGGCTAGATATAATGGTAGAGAGAGAGTGAGAGAGCCCTGGAGGATGGAGAGCAGCTTGAGGCAAAGCCAGGGAGGTGAGACAATGAACAGTGCATACAGGGAGCAATGAGGAGATGAGATTGACCTGACTCCAAGAGAAGAGTGAGTGTTGGGGAGCAGTGGTAGGGGAGGGAGAGTCTGGGGAGTGGGGCCAGATTGTGGAGGTCCTTGAAAGACCTGCAAAGGGGTCTGGACTTTATTTTGTAGATAGCAGGGTTTTCAGAAAGGAAAGAATATCCCCCAATTTGAAAGATTTTTGTGGCAGCCTCTGTGGGAGGGATGAACGCTGGGAAGGAGAGAACTGGAAGTCAAGAAGGCTTCCTAGAAAGCTGCAGCATTCTTGGTTATGGCTAATGTGGAAATATGTTTTGCTTGACCACACATGTATAATCTATATTAGGTTTTTTGCCTTCTCAAGGAGGGAGAGAATTTAGAACTCAAATGTTTGAAAAAGGTATGTTAAAATTGTTTTTACATTATTTGAAATATATATATATATAATATATATGTATATATTTATTATATATATATAAACTTAAAAAAAGAAAGTTCTATTCCTCATCCTCATAGGAAGGCCACGAGAATTTGATTAATGTTTTTAAGTGACTATATTGATGGCCAGAGTAACAAAACTTCCATATAGTAGAGACTATAAGGTTAGGTTAATAACGTCAGAAGGGAGGGTGACAGCTCAGAAATATCGAAAGGGGCGAATGTCTCTTTAAAAGAAAGACATCTGAATCAGGATGGGGAGGGAATGTGACATGGTTGCTATGGAAAAATTAGATGTCCATTTTATCTTTTCTACTATCCAGCTGAACTGTAGATTAGAAGTGAAGTGGAAACCAGAATTTAGAAGGAAACAAAAATAGGTAAAGACTTAGCTGGCAGGGAAACTGATAATTAGGAGAGAAAAAATACCTTGAAAGGATTCCACAAATAACATGTGATTTTTATAGTCTTATCTTCATCTCACCTCAATGGGGATATTGAATAGAATTCGTTACTCCATGTATGGATCTCTTTTTCCTCTCTTTCTCTTTTTGCCCAGCCCATAGTTGAATTCCCTTAAGTTAAATGCAATATGGTAAGTGAATTCTTGGAAATTAAATGTGGTATAATAGGACTCTATTGTATATTTCATTTGTGTTTCTTATGGATCCACCTCCTGCTTAAGGTGGAAGCCTTAACCAGCCTTACCCCATCCTTTATAGGCTCTAATTCACCAGGGCCATTGGCCATCCCACCAGAGGCTCAACCTTCATGGCCAGCCAAGTCTTAATGAATAAAGTGAATCTTTCCGGAATGATAGAGATCACTGTGTTTCTGGCTTCTTCCTTGCTGAGCCAACCCAGGGGAAAGACTCAGTGGAAAGTAACCCTGTATATGCTTTGATCCCCAAAGTGCCAAGAGCAAGGGGGATGGAAAAAGGAGATGGGGAGGGCAAGGATGATCTGCTGTTTTTTGTTTTTTGAAGATTTTGTAAACATATTTTCCATAAGTCTCTAATTCCCTGTACCTTTGACGTCTCTACTTTCCTCTTGGATGTCCTCAATTTCTACCCCTTCACAAACCTATTCTACCCTGTCCTAGCCTCTTCCTGAGCCTGTAGTGGTTCTTTCATACTCCAAAAGCAAAATGGCCAGAGTAAAGGAGACCCTTTTTTTCTTTGTAGTTGACCCTGTTCAGATTAAAGCTTGAGTATTTTGTTCAGTCCAGACTAGTGGAAGCACATTCAGAGGAGGGCTAGTCAGTCCAGCAACAAGCACTTAGTAAAAGTCCTAGGCACTGGAAGCCCTGGGGATACAAAAAAAAGGAAAGATAGTCTCTGGACTCAAGGAACTCATGTGGGTTAGAATGTCAGGAAGATCTGAGTTCAAATCTCGCTGTCTGTGTGGGCAAGTCATTTAGGTTTTCCCATATCAATTTCCTCATCTATAAAATGGAAGTGATAATCATAGCACCTACCTTATATGGCTGATGTAAGGATCATCTGAGCTGATATATGTATAGTACTTTGCAAATCCTAAAAAGCACCATACAAATGCTAGCTATGATGATTATTATTATTAGGAAAAACACTGAAAATAACTAGGTATGAACAAGGCTATCTAAGAAGAGAAGGAATTCGCATTTGGGGATACCAGGAAAGATTTCCTCCAGAAGAGGGAATTGATCTGAATCTTTTGTCTCTTAATTCTCACTTTCTGTCCAAGTATCAACTCTTAAGACAGAAGAGCAAAGGTTAGGCAATTGGGATTAAGTGACTTGCCCAGGGTCACATAGATAGGAAGTGTCCAAGACTAGATTTGACCCCAGGTCCTCCCTATTCCCAATCTGGTGCACTATCTACAGTGTCACCTAGCTGCCCCTGATATGAAGCTTTTTTAGCACTAGTTTTTAAAGATGATAATATTTTATTTTCCCTAATTACATGTAAAAACAATTTTTAATATTCATTTTTAAAAATCTTGAGTTCCAGATTCTCTTCCTCCCCCTCTCCCTTCCTCCTTCCCACCCTCCCCACTCCCTGAGATAGTTAGCTATCTGGTATAGATTTATATGTGCATGCATATAAAACATTTTCTCATATTAGTCATTTTATAGGAGAGATCTCAAACAAATTGGAAAAAGGGGAAAGAAGAAGGAAGAGTGAACTATACTATGTTTGGTCTAATTCAGGCTCCACCCTGATCTGAGTTTTGAAAAAAGCCTGGGAAGCTAGGAATCAGAGGTAAGGAGGGAGAGCATTATATAGGGGGAAGCCAATGTGAAGGTATGATGAAGATGGGAAATGGGATGTCCTTTGTAAGGCACAGCAAGTAGGACAGTGTAGCTGGACAGTCGCGTTAGTAGATAAGAGGAAAATGTAAAAAGAGCCTGAAAGGTAGGATGGGGCCAGACTGGGAAGAGCTTCAAAAGCCAGACAAAGGATTTTATGTTTGATCCTGGAGGTACCCTGAGTTTATTGAATGGGGGGAGGGGGAAGGGAGAGGTTGCTGATGGTCAGACCTTTGATTTAGAAAAAAAGCACTTTTGGTGGCTGAGTAGAGGATGGATGAAATGGGGGGGGGGAATTGAGGCAAGGAGACTTATTAGAAGGCTAAAGCAATGGTCCATTTGGGAGGTGACAAGGGCTTGATCTAGTGTATCATTAGTGCCCTAGAAGAAAGGAAGGAATATAAAAGAGATAATTGTGAAGACGAGAGTGAACAAAATTTGGTGATGGGATAGAGTGCATAGTTGGGCTTCTGGACCATGACTAGGAAGATGGTAGTAGGCTCAGTAATAATAGAGAAGTTCAGAAGAGGAAGGAGTTTGGGGAGAAAGATTATGAGTTCTATTTTGGACAGGTTGTGCTTGAAACTGCCTTATGATTATTGATTGGCAATGGGAGAGGTTTAGATCAGAGAAGACTTAGAGACTGAGTATGTATTTTAAGGGGTTTTATGAATAAGGGAGAGGGGCCACTAGGTGGCACAATGGATGGAGTGGCAGGCCTAAGGCCAGAGGGACTCATCCTTATGAGTTGAAATCTGGCCACAGACACTTCCTAGCTGTGTGACTCTGGGCAAGTCACTTCAATATGTTTGCCTCAGTTTTCTCATCTATCAAATGAGCTGGAGAAGTAAATGGCAAACTACTCCAGTATCTCTGCCAAGAGAACCCCAGGTGGGGTCCTAAAAAGCCAGAAAGGACTGAAACAATCAAACAATAAATAAGGGAGATTTCTATTGGTTTTGTCGACCCCAGAGAGCAACACTAGGAACAATTTGAAAGTAGGAAGTGGCAGAGAGACAGATTTTAGCTAATATAAGAGAATATATTCCAATGGGTTAGAGCTGTCCACTCAAGGAAAGGGCTGCCCGAAAAGTGAGTTCCCCACAACTGGCAGCTTTCATTTGGAGGCTAGATGACCTCTCCTAGGGTCCATGGCTAAGGAGACTCCAATGTGGGTCTAATTTGGGCTATATGTCCTCTGAGGCAGTTTCGAGCTCTGAGATTCTGTGATTCTCTGGTCATTATTAATCAGTTTTTTCCAATGAAATAAGAGTACTGAAACTTATAGGATTCAGAGCTAGAAGGGCTCTTAGAACACAGATTTCTTAAGTTGGAAAGGACACGAGGCACCATCGATTCCAACCCCCTCCTTTTTCACATGAACAGACTGTAACCCAGAGATGGAAAGCGACTTGCTTCCCAGAAGTCATCTGAGGACGCTCATCAGTACCAGGGAGAAGCCCATTCATTAGACTCACAGGGTGCTCCTGAGGAGTGTCACCCAATGTGATGCTGTAGCCCTGGGTACAACATCTGTGCTCCCCGCCCCTCTGAAGCCCCCAGGAGGGGATGATAATTTAATGGCTTCTCTCTTCTTAAGAACAAAAAGATGTCTCATATCTTGAGCCTGACTCTCTTCTACCCAGGGCACAAAGGGGCAGAGCTTTCAGGAAAACATCAACACCCTGGTGAGATCCCTAAGGCTCATTTCAATCCTGCCTCAGACACTTAATTGCCCATGCCCTCTCTCAACCTCAGTTTCCTTGTCTGTAAAGTGAGTTGTTGTGAGAACCCAACAAACTAAGATTGTATAGTGTTTTGAAAACTTAGAGGACATAGGATCCAAGCTAGAAGGGCCCTTAGAACATAGATTTTTTTTAATTGGAAAGGACTTGAGATACCATCAGTTCCCACCCTCTCTTTTTCCACATGTAGCCAGATCATGACCCAGGGAAGGAAAGCACCTTGTTAGCTATCATTATATTAGCCAATATTATTCTTCAGATCAGGCAGATGAGGCTAAAGGTACATTTTCTTGGGCACATTCTCTATAGAGCTCCCCATATTTTTGAAAGTTACAAAAACAGGTCCAAAACAGAACTCATTATCTTTCTTCCTACTATCCTCATACCTTCCCTGTTCCTGTATAGGGCAATCATCCTCCCAGACCCTTAAGCTCCCAAACTAATTGTCATCCTGGACTTCTCATTATCCCTCCCCCCTTTTCCAAGCAGTTACCAAGGCCTGTTGATTTTACCTTTACAGCATCTCTCAATTATTCCCTCTTCTCTTCTCTAGTGCTGCCTCCATCCTTCTCCTCATACCTGGACCATTGCAATAGCCATTGGTAGGTCTGTTTGCCTTGAGTCTTTCCCCACTCCAGTCCATCCTCCATTGAGCCACTAAAGTGGTCTTCCCTAAGCACAAATCTGCTCATATTACCCCTCTACTCAAAAAACTCCAGAGTCTCTTTAACTCTTCCAGGGTCCATTCTCTGGCTGGTGTTCAAAGCCCTTCAGGACCTATCCTCTTCCCCCCTACCTTTCCAGTCCCCTCACCCTTTATACCACTACACACTCTGATCCAGAAGCACTGGTCTGCTTGCTGTTCCACAAACAAGTCACTATATCTTTTGATTCCTGACATTTTCTCTGGCTGTCCCTTATGCCTGGAATGCTCTCCCTCTACATTACTGCCTCCTGAGCTCCCTGGCTTCCTTTAAGACTCATCTAAAATCCCATCTTCAGCAGAAAGCTTTTCCCAACCCCTCTTTATTTAAGTGCCTTTTCTCTCTTAATTATTTTCCATTTGTACTGTCTGTAGTTTGTTTGTACATATTTGTTTGCTTATTTTCTCCTTCATTAGTTTGTAAGCTCCTTGAAGGCAGAGACTGGCTTATCGTCTCTTTGTATCTCCAGCACTTAATATATTGCCTGCCATATAGTTAAAACTTATTGACTGACACAAAGCATGAAATGTTGTCTCATTACTTGATTTAGCTAGCTCCAGACAGTTAACCATTGGCTAAATCCCAGGGGACATCAAGGCATGTGGGTGCTTCATGAAGATGTAGCAGAGTGCTCTGGGTATCCTTGTTTGCTCTTGCCAATTTGGAGGTTATAAGGTGTCAAGGTGGTAAATTTAAGCATATCTTCAAAATATTTCAGGAATTCAAATTCATTTTTCCAACTTTATATATTACAGATACTAAATGCCATAAATGCAAAACAAAGTAATGAGGAGATGTAGTGATGGGAACATTACAAATACGTTATGAATGCTTATTAGGCTTCCCATGGATATTAATGATATGTCATACTGGCATGTGATGAGAAGGATTGGTTCTGTGATATCAATGATGCAGAAAACTTCCATGTGAGGAAACTCCTTCTCCTTGGGTAGGTCCGAAGCTTTCTGCTACTGATAGTGTTAGAGAATTGCTTAGAGAGCTGGGAATTTAAGTGCTTTGCCCAGGGTCACAAAACCAATATGTGATAGAGGAGACAACTTAAATCTAGCTATTCATTGACTTCAAGGTAACTTCTCTATCCATTCTGCTATGTTTCTAGGAGTATAAATATGTATGTGTGTATATATTATAACACTATATATACATGTGTATATATCTCTATATGCATGTATGCATCCATGTATATACCCATACAGTACCCTCAGGGTCTTAGTTTTTAAGTTTTTTATAAGTTCATAATTTATTATTAAAGCCTATAATAATTAAAGATAATTTAAAGCTTTTAATAACAAAAAGCTGCCTTCCTATATATTCTCTTATGCATAGAATCCTCTTCCCTCTTCTCTTTTGCCTGTTAGAGTCCCCAATTCTTTTTGAAATTTAGCTCAGGGGCCACTTCCTTCATGAGATCTTTCCTGTTATACCTTGTTTCTTAGCACTGTCCCTAGAAATTGTCTGCTATTTCTTTTGTAATTATACTTATACGTGTATATTTTAAATATATTTGCATAAATTTATATGTGTGCATATTATCTCCCCTGTTAGACTGTAAACTCCTTGAGGGCAAGGACTATTTGGGATATTTTTGTTCTTGTGTCCTTAGTATCTAGCAGGGTTCTGGTCATACAATAGGCTTCTAATGAGTGCTTGTAAATGGATGGGTTAATCGATTGATTGATGCGGAGATAGATGTTTTGGGGAGGTTAACAGTCACATGGCAGTGGAGAATTATGGTGAGTGTGAGCAGATTGAATGAAGGAGGGCATTACCGAGAATTAGAGCCAAAGACATCTATCAGAGAAATGGAGGAGGAGTGAAGAAGACGATGGACCGGTCACCTGGAGAGGGAGAGAGCTGATCCATGCAAGACTCATATCCTGTAAATGTCAAGAGAAAGTGAGCAAGTCCCCCAGCATGTTAGGTGACCTTATGGTGAACTTATGGGAGGTGAGGGTGAGGAGAAGAGTCAGGAAGGCATGAATGGATCTGATCTAAATTGATGGAGGGAATGCATGTATGTAGTTGTTTGCATGCAATCTCCCCATTAGAGTATAAGCTCCTTGAAGAAAGGAACCTTTTTGTCTCCTTTGGAACCCCAGCATTTAACACAATTCCCAATATATAATGAGAGCATAATAAACTATTGTTGACTGACTTTTCCTAGGTTTGCTCCTTAGCTCTGAAAAAGGGGATCTAATATTCCATGTATGTCCTTACTTTGGGGACCATTAGAATTCAGGTGAGTTCATCAAGTTAAAACCTTATGAGTTAAATATGCTTTGGGGGGAGTAGTGCAGGAATCCAGCCATATATAATGTTGTTTCCACATGGAAATGTGTCTGCAGGGCTTACAGATGAACTTGAGAGTACAGCCCATTTGCTAGCAGGGAACTATCTGTACATGTTGAAGTCTATTTTGATGTGTCTGTGATTGCATCAATCAATAAGCATTTCCTGAGCTTCCTTTATGTACCAGGCACTGTCCTAGGTACTGAAGATAGATACAAAAATGAAACGATTCTTGGCCTCAAAGTAGTTTACATTTTGTTGATATGGGTTCTTGTCCTTTTTCATTTTTTTAAAAACCCTTACCTTTTGTCTTAGAATTGATATTAAGTATTGGTTCCAGAACAGAAGAGCTGTAAGGGCTGGCAATGGAGGTTAAGTGACTTATCCAGGATCACACAGCTAGAACGTGTCTGAGACCAGATTTGATCCAAGAACTTCTCATCCCTAGGCCTTGCTTTCTATCCACCTAGCTGCTCCTGTGGGCACTTTTCCTAGAAACATAGCTCACGAGTTATTCATGCCTATTCATCTTGTATGACACATTCCTTATCTAATTAGTTTACCATGTCATCATTTAAATACTCTTGCCATATTTTAAAAAATTCTTCATATTTGACCTTTATTGAGCAATAATAATTATTCCTTTACATTTATATACCATAATCTCATTTTCTAATTATTGAGCACCTAATTTGTTTCCAGTGTTTGTTTTTTACTGTTTTTTAAAAACCCTTCTGTCTTATAATCAATACTGTGTATTGGTTCCAAGGAAGAAGAGTGGAAAGGGCTAGGCAATGGGGGTTAAGTGACTTGCCCAGGGTCACACAGCTAGGAAGTGTCTGAGGTCAGATTTGAATCCAGGACTTACCATCTCTGGGCCTGACTCTCAATCCACTGAGCCCCCAAGCTGCCCCCTTTTTTGCTGTTAAAAGCTAAAGCTAGTACTAATATTTTTGCAGAAAAATTGTTGTTGTTGGCATTTCTTCCTTCAAAAACTGCCTCTTTCACTTTTGGCCATGTAACTTTTGGAGCATGGCTCTTGCTCTTATCAATGTGTGTCAATTCCTTAATGGTTTTGTGTGTCAGAGCATTCTCAGAAAAGGCTTAATGCAAAGATGTTTTCTAGTCCCCATTTTGCTTTTTTTCAATCCAGATAAATTACTTTTAGTTGTAAAAGACATAGGGATAAGGATTGGACCAGACTAGTAATTTAATATAGTATAGGAAACTCCCAGGTGAGGAAACTCCCTCTACCAAAGCAGGATGGGATCTTCTCTGTAACTTATATAGCCTTAGAGTTTCCCAAGACACTAAGAGATTAAGTGATTGGTTGAGTTACATCCGTGCTCCTCCCAGTTACATTTTCATCTAATTTGGACAGTACTCAAGAGTGTTGGGAGCTATAGCATCATTGTCACTTCTGGACTAGATTGCCTCTAAGATCCATATGCCTCCTCTCTCCCCATCCTGTTTGGCTCTCAATCTTTGAGTCTAGGATCCTTGTTAGAAAGGCCAGTGGCAAAATTGTGCTACAGGCCAAAGAACCTTGAGAGATGATGTGGGGCAATGGAAGTTATGTTAGTCGTGAATCTAGAGGTTCTTAGTTCATATCTCGGCTGGGGATTTCTTTACTGTATGACCATAGACAAATCACTTCACCATTCTGGATTTTAGTTTCCTCATCAAAAAAAATGAGAGATTGGGCTAGGTGACTTCTAGGGTCCCATCCAGCTCTGAATCTATGATCTAATGAAACAGGGAACTCCAAAAATAGTAAAGCACGATAGAAGTCTTTAGAAAATGCTTTTCTTGTGCCAACCATGTAAGGTAGATAGTAAAAGTATTACAATCCCCTTTTTACAGATGGGAAAATTGAGGCTTAGAGGGGTTGAATGCTGTGCTCAGGCTCCCACAGTCTTTCAGAGCTCAAAATTGAACTCAGGGTTGTCCAACCCCATGACCAGAACTCTTTGTTCCCTGGTATTTTGAGGTTTAGACCACAGTATTTTTGTTTAGTTTTCAAAGTTTGTTTGCTGCCTTTTGTATTTCACCCCTTAGCTATTTCCCAGTAACACTCTGCCTCCCAACCTTTCCCCAGGAGAAAGACAAATAAGGGGAAAACCTGACATCCCAACCGTGTCTGATGATTCAACATTCCCTCTCCGTGAGCTCTCACTTCTCTCCAGCAAGGAAAAGGAAAGATAGTTCATGAACTGTTCTCCAAGACAAAGGACTAATGATATAAGGGGCTGGGGTTCATTAATAAGGACAGAATGGAATCTCAATGAATGTTCTGCTTACATATGTGGACTCACAACCAAGAAGGGCAATGGCAGAAACAAAGGGAATGGTGTAAGCTGCAAATACTCTGCAGAGATAGACTCCACCCTAGTTAAAAGCTTGCTCACTACCCATTCAGAATACTTCCCAGAACAGCTGGGCAGACACAGGACTAACTCAGCAGGGAACTAGTGACCAGGAGAGAATTATACCTGGAACATAATAGGAGCTTAATAGATCCTGATTGATTGATTGATTGATTGGTGTGTGTGGCGGGGGGAGGGGGGTACAGATCTGGGGTTTTGGCTGTAGTGAATTTCTTTTTTTTCTTTCTTTTTCAAACCCTTGCCTTTCATCTTAGAATCAATGCCTGGTTCCAAGGCAGAAGAGCAATAAGGGCTAGGCAATGGGGGTTAAGTGACTTGTCCAGGGTCACACAGCTAGGAAGTGTCTGAGGCCAGTAGGATCTCCCGTCTCCAGGATATTCACTAAGTTACCTACCTGCTCCAGGGACTTTCTTAAAAAATTCCAGCCTATTTGATGTTTGCCAAAAGCATGTTTGAGTTTGAGAAATACTTTGGAGTGGGGTATTCCTTTCTAGCATAGCAGGGTCCATGTTACTGATTTAGGGAGCCATCTCTTGGGTTGACCTGTGGTCAACACAGTTATCAATTCCATTCTGTTGAGGACTAGACTGGTGGTGGCGTCTACCCTGTGGGCTTTCTTTGTGCTTATATCCTCAGTGCCTAGCACAGTGCAAGATAGCACATAGTAGGCGCTTAATAAATACTTTTTGATGGGTGTTCTATACTTTGTGTCATTGAAAAGGCACAAATTGAAGCATGCAAGTTTTGGAGATGGGCAACTTGGGAATCTTCGCCTTGACCACTATGCCTTTTTGCTAGAAAGGTTCTGGTTTACTTTTTGTTTTCTCAATGTGAGTGAGAAAGATATTTTACATATTATAAATCATATGTATAAATATAATATACATAAATATAATATAAAGATATTTTATATGTTATAATTATATTATTTTTATACCAAAATATAATTATATATTCTAAATCACAATATATAAAATGAAATTAATTTAATAAAAAAAGGAAATTGCCCTTTATGTCTTTGCTAGGGTACATACTATAAGCTACTAACCTTAGCCTTGGATTACCTTTTCATATTCATCCTATAGTAATTTAATTGATAACCAGCATGATATGAATGTTATTTTTCCCTGGAGAAGGGAATCATGAGATTTAGGACTAGACGGGTTCTTATTTTCTAGATCTAGGTACAGTTAGGTGGAACAGTGGTTAGAGAGCTTGGACTCTGATTCAGCAAGACCTGAATTCAAATTTAATTTCATACTTTTGCTATTTGTGTCAACCCAATCAAGTCACTTCACTTCTCTTCATCTGCCTCAGTTTCCTCACATGTAAAATGGAGATAGTAAAGGTGCCTACCTAATAGAATTGTTATAAGAATAAAGTAAGATAATATTTGTAAAGTGCTTTATAGTTAAATGTTTGAAGCATTATATAAATGCTATTACTATTTGTTATTATTAAATGAGGAACTGATAAATGAGAAGAATGCTAGCATTGGCAGGGGGCAGGGCTTAGATTTAATCTCAGAGATTTAAAGCTGAGATCATCTAGTCCAGCTCCCTTATTATAGAGATGAGATTCAGAGGGGACGCCCAAGGTGACACATTCAGTGTTGGCGAAGACTCTTCCCAAATAAGGAGTTTGTCTCACCAGTCCATGCTACCTTTGAATAATGTCTTCTTGGGAAGAAGGACCATGAAAGAACCAAGGAAATCCTTGTGAATGGCTCTCTCTGCCTAAGGAGGGAGAGCCTCTGCTCATTTTCTTCCAGTACTTCCAAGAGGCCACACCTCTATTTTTAGAAACCGCTTTACCTTTTATTCACTGCAGACCCAATGTCCTTCTCATGGGAAATTATTGAGGTGTAGTGGGCTAGGTCTTGAAGCTGTGGTCAACCCTCTTGCATGGTCTTGCTATCTAAGCTGGCCTGTGCAACAGAAGAAGTCTAGACTGCTCTTCTGGAGAGCCTGCCTAAAGTTTCTTTTTAGGGGGTAGATGGACTCGATAAATTTTTTTTGGGGGGGGGGGAAGAAGCCTCAGAAAAATTGAGAAGAGTAAATCTTGGCTAGGACTATTGGAGCTCCATTACTGAGTCATGCCTTTCTTGGTTCAGGAACCTCCTGAGATACTGTGGTTGAGTGCATGGCATTCCCTGCCTTTCCTCCTTTCGGAATGGTCTTGTCTTATCTGTGAAAGGATAGAGATAGGACTCAAGACTGGATTTGTGATTTCTTTGGGCATCATAAATATGGGCTTCATTATAATAATAGATGAGAGGTACTGTGGTCTAGTGGATAGACAGCTTGCCTCCGTGTTGAGAAGATCTGAGTTCAAGTCCCACTGGCTGTATGCCAGTGCAAATCACTCCTTTGGGCAACTCGCTCAGACTGTAAATTCTAGAAAGGTGGTACCTGACATTGGTAGAAAGAACGAGTTTCCTCACCCGAGTGCTCCCTACATCAGTGAAACCACAATCTGGTCCTTATTCCTTATAATAGCTGACATTTATCTAGTATTTCTACAGAGGCTTGCAAGGCTATCCGCCATGATTTCAGAGGATCGATAGTGAAGCAGGCTGCCCACTCACTGACAGAGAGGTGATGGATTTAAGATACAGATCGAAACATTTTGTGGGGGGGACATGGCTGACGTGGGAATGTGCTTTGCTTGATTATGCTTATTATTACAAGATTTTTACATTTTAAATTTGTAAAAAAATTATAATAAAAATTACAATTTGTGATTTTACAAATTATGAAATGTTTATTTTGGTTTTTTGTTTGTTTTCCTCTAGTGTAAGGGGGAAGAGGGAAAGGAATGTACAATTTAAAAATTAATATTCAATACTCCAAGTATTCTATTTAATAATATTTATTAATATTTAACTTAAAGAAAAGGGAAAGTAAAGGGCTAGAGAAACTGAGAGAGCTCACCAGCTTTCCATATGGAAAACAGAGTGAGGGAGGCATTTTCCACAGCTTAAAAATCATAATGTAAAGGATGCATGTAAATAGAAAGGAAAAAGAGAATATTGGGACAAGGAAAGAGTGTTGGGAGATGAAGTCCAAAGGATTCAAAATTTCCACTTATACAGGGAAAATATTTGATAATTGAAAACTTTTTTATTTAAAAAAAGGTTTTCAAGGTGTTTTCTCTACATTATTTTCCATATCTAGCACTTAGAATGTCACTGACAATAAATACTTAGAATATTGCAGACACTTAATGAATACATGTTGATTGACTGGTCACCACATTTGAACCTTGTTACTTTCTGGAAGATAGTAACTATAGGTAATGCCATCCCCGTCTTATAGATGGGAAGACTGAGACTACATGGCCACTAAGCATCAGAGGGAGAATTTGAACTCAGGTTTTCCAGAACCCCAGTCCTGTGAATACTGGATTGCCCATTCTCTACTGCACCAGGATGCCAGCTTTGGCCTACCCCCATCTTGTAGCCATGCCCTAAGACCCTGTAGATGTGGTGGTGTGTTCAGTTCTTGGGAAAACAGACTCTCTTGCACCCAGGGTGTTATTGTGGCTTCCTGCCTTGTGGGTTGCATGATGAAAAAGGCCTCTTTGTGGGAGCCTCGGCCATCTGTTCTGGCTCTGAACTCACAACAGGAGAAGCAGCAAAATAGGAAGGACTGACTTTGGGGAGGGATTCCTGGGAAATCAGCCAGTTCAGGTCCAAGGGATGGGGGTTTGGAGAGAGACGGGTTGGTAAGAGGGGAAATGTTTTCTCCCATTGTCTCTCACCCTGTTTCAGTCCCACGCTTTGGGGAGGTTGTTGGACCTCCTGGGGGGAGGCAAGGCAGCTCTTCATTGAGGGCCTGTTTTGAGCTTTCTCTGCTGATACCTTTCCTTGTGGAGAGAAGGCTCCAGGCAGCTGGGCAGCCTTCCTCCCTACACCTCTCCTGTCTCCTTCCCTTCCCCCTGCATGGTCTTGCCCTTGCTGACGGGGTCAGGAGATACAGGCTGTCTCCTGTGATTAGGATCAGCGCCTGCTTCTCTCCTGCTCTTATATCAAACCGTGCCACTTGTCAGACTGGGTAACACGGGGTGCCTCTGACTCATCCTACAAACAGCTTTTCCGCCTCTTGCTTGGGAAAAATTCCTTGAATGACAAGAGCCTTTGAGAGGCAGTCCTGGGCTCAGATGCATGTTCAAGAGACACCTGCTCAGAGGATCATGGGGCCTGGAAGTGACTCAGAGAAGTCATTTAATCCAGCCCCCTGCTGTCAGGCAAGAGCCTGCTTCAAACGACTCAGAGTCAATTATGTTTTTGTTTATTTTTAAAAATGTTTTTATTGCTATGATTTTTCCCTATATCACCTTCAATCCTGAACATGCCCCTCTCCTTGCCTTTATTCAGTGAGCCAATGTTTGTCACAAATATTTTTAAAAGGAAGAAAAGAAGCACCAGAAGAACCAAATGATATGGGGCAGCTCTGAGGCACAGTGGGTAGAGAACTGATACCTGGAGTCGAGAGGACCTGGGTTCTAATCTGACCACAGATGCTTCCTAGCTGTGTGATTCTGAAAAAGTCTCTAAACCTGTTTGCCTAGCCCTTGCCTTCCTATATTAGATTTGTTATTAGGATAGAAAGTAAGGGTTAAAGAAAATGACATATCAGTTGTATGTAGTGGTCTACACCCATATTCCTTTAGCCTTGTGCTTGAGATTTACAGGTGCATTTTTTTTAATTCTGTTTTTTTGCCTTTCTATCCTTAGCACTTAACACAGTTGCCTAACATGTAGCAGGTCCTTAATAAATGCTGATTGACTTCTTCTTTAAGCTTCATCATTCTATTTATAAAGTATCATTTCTTTTTTTGTTATTATTTTTTCTGTTTACATTGTTAAATGCCTTTCTTTCTGTTTACATTGTCTAACATGTAGCAGGTCCTTAATAAATGCCTACTGATTTCTGGTATAAGTTTTATCATTATAGTTATAAAGTATCCAGTTTCTTTTTGTTAGTTTTTTTCTGTTTAAATTGTTAAATGCTTTTCTTTCTGTTTACATTGTTATAGTCAATAGATATATTGTTTTCCTAGTTCTGATCGATTCATTCTGCATCAGTTCATATTTATCTTCCCATGCTTTTCTGACTTCTTCAGATTCATTACTTTCTATATGCAGTTATCAATTATGATCATGCACCAAATCTGGTTAATCTAATTATCATTGGACATCCAATAATGATAAGAATAGTTACCATATATAGATAATATTTTAAGTTTTGAAAAACATTTTATACATACTGTTTGATGCTCACAACCACTCAATGGGGATTACTCTCATTTTTACAGAAGAAGAAGCTGAGGCTGAAGTATGATTTGTCCTTACAGCTAACAAATATTTAAGGCACCATTCAAACTGACTCTAGTATTCTATCCTCTGGGCCATCCAGCTGCTTGAACTGTAACGTCATCTACTTTGTTTCCATCTTCCTACCACAAAAAAAAAGTGTCACTATGAATATTTTGGCTTATGGAAACTTTAATTTTTTTCTAACTTTCACTTCTTTGGCACATAGGCCTAATAGTGATATTTTGGAGAAAGACGATTTAGACATTCCAGACACTTTTTAAAATAGCTTAATTCCAAGGTTAATTATGTTTGTAAAGACCACAGAGATATGCAAGACCTTTATCACAGATAGTTCCATTACCTTGCCAAATAGAATTTAAATTACTTTATAGCAGGTTTTGTTATTTATTGAACTGAACAGAATTTAATAACCATTTCATAGGGAAAGTTCCCTTAAATCAAACTCAAATTCCATACTATGTAACACAAATGTATTCTCTCTCTTTCTCTTAATCTAGACAGAGCTAGACAAAGGCAAGGTTCTGATTCTAGAACCCTGGAACCTTGTGACTCTCCTCTGCACCCTTTTATAGGTGGAGGAGAAAGAGACCTGGATTTGGAGTCAGAGAATTTGAACTGATTTATTATCAGCATAATCTTAGACAAGTCATTTAACCTCTCTGTCCCTCAGTTTCACTATCTATAAAATGAAGAGGTTGGACAAGATGATTTCAAAATATCCTTCCAGCTCCCTGACCATGGTATGTCATGGATTGTTTCATCCTTAAACCTCTATTTTCTGTTAGGAAGCTGATAATTGCACTTACCTCCTAGGATTATTGTGAGATTAAATGAGATAATATTTGTAAAACTCTTTGCAAACTTTAAAACACTACAAAAATGCTAGCTGTTTTTAAAAACTACATGTTAGGCTCATTTTATCCTTGAACCATCTTATCTCTCCACTGGTATCTTTATTTCTCTTGCATTCTGCTCCCTCTTTCCTCTCTCTCCTAGCTGGGGTCTCTCTTAGATAATCAGAGTTCACTTGATTTGAAAGTCTTCCACAAAACTCATGTACCGTAGCTTTGTCAACTATTGGCCAGTTAATAAATAAACACCCCATTTGTTTTTAGTTTTTTGCCACTAAGAAGTGAGGAGAGACCTGAGATCCAGAAAAGGGAAGTGAATTACCAAGTCACATATTAAAGCAACTGGGTGGTATAGGGAAGAGATTGTTAAACATGTACTCAGGGAGGCTCAAAATTACAAAAAAAAAATTACTTCAGACACTGGCTATGCGACCCTGGGCAAGTCACATTATTGTGTGTAATTTTTCTTATCTGTAAGATGCGGGGTAGTAATAGCACTGACTTCCCATGGGTGTTATGAAGATGAGTTAAAATGTGTAAAGCACTTAGTAATCTTTAAAATACTATATACATGCTAGTTATTATCATTATGGTTATTGTTGAATTTTACCTGTGTCCCCATTTGGGGTTTTCATGGCAAGGATTCTGAAGAGGTTTTCTATTTCCTTCTTCAGTTCATTTTCCAAATGAGGAAATGGAAGCAGGCAGGGTGAAGCAACTTACCCAGGGTCACATGACTAGTAAGTGGCTGAGGGTTGATTTGAACTCAGAAAGATGAGGCATTTTGACTTCAGGACAGGCACTCTATCCACTGTACCATCTACATGTCCCATTAGGGATTATAAACTAAATTTCCAGGCTCCTTCCTTATCCTGTGCTCTCTTTACTACCTAAGTGGCCTCTTCTCTCCCATTCCCTAGCTGGATCTTGTTTCAAGGTAGGCAGCTACCAACTATTCCTGCTATTATTACAAATATATAGAGTCTTCATGTCAACAATAGCTGCCATAGATATAATAGTTTAAAGTTTGCACTGATCCTTAACTAAATTATCTCATTTGCACCTGATACTGCTTTATGAGAATAGCAATACTGGATGCTGGGGTCAGAATCATCTGAGTTCAAGCCCTGCCCTTGACAAAGATGACTGTATGACCTTGGGAAGGTCCCTTAATTTCTCAGTGTCCCTGGCAACACTTAAATAATTTTATTTATTTTATTATTTATGTATTTTTTTGTGGTTGTTATTCTGTTCTTGCCTAACAACAGATGTGATCATTTCCATATACAAAGGAGACTAGAAAAGGAATATTACACATGAAGCTGCAGATGTTACACACAGTTGACATTTTAGAAAAGAACATATCAATTCTTATTTTTTTTTAAATCGACAACTGCTTGATCGCATGGGTTAATGGGGATATGATTGGGGATGTAGACGCTAAACAATCACTTTATTGCAAATATTAATAATATGGAAATAGGTCTTGATCAATGACACATATAAAAACCCAATGGAATTGTGGGTCAGCTATGGGAGAGGGTTGGGGGAAGAGGGGAGGGAAAGAACATGAATCATGTAACCATGGAAAAATATTCTAAATTAACTAATTAAATAAAAAATTTCAAAATAAAATAAATCTGGCTGACCTTGTAGGAATTACTTTTATCTTTCTGAACCTTGGTTTTTCTCAGTTGTAAATGGGAATAATTAGTGTTGTATTCTTGACCTCTTGGGGTTATTGTCAAGAAAGGACTTTGTAAATTTTGTTTTCAAAGCTATCCTGCTTGTCTGTGTCTCCTTTCAAACCTTCTGGCTCTTCCATACCTTTTAAAATAATGCTACAATGACCCTCATTTTGTTTTTTTTTTCTCTTTGGAGGACCTATCACTATTACCTCTTACCCTCCTCTACAAATATTTAACTACCATTATTTTCTTATAATAAATAAGCAAAACCAAGCAAAGCAAATCCACACTGGCTCAGGCTATTTTCTAAGACTGAATTAAGGAATAGTCGAGTTAATAAAGGAAATTTTGTCACTGGGAATCACACAACTACTTTAAAAAATGCAAACAAGTCCAAAATAAATCTTATGAATTTAAGTGTGATTATTATATATATTAAGGCAGCTCAGTGGATGATTGTTGGACTTAGAACCAGGAAGTTGTTATTCAATTATGTTTAACTCATCATGACTCCCTCACCATACTATCCATGGGGTCTTCTTGGCAAAGATACTGGAGAAGTTTGCTGTTTCTGTCTCCAACTCATTTAACAGATGAGGAAACAGAGGCAAATAGAGTGAAGTGACTTACCCAGGGTCACACAGCTAGTAAGTGTCTGAGACCAGATTTGAACTCAGGAGGATGAGTCTTCCTGACTCCAGGTCCAGCTTTCTTTCCACTGATCCACCTAGCTAATACTTATAGAGTATTTTCCTCACAGGAACCTGGCAAGTATGAGTAGCTCATTTTGGAGCTAATTATATCAAAATAGCTATTTGAACCCAGGACTCTGGACTCTCAGGCCAGAGCATGTTGCAGTATAGATAGAAGATAGAGTGTTTTTAAGTAGGGTGTGCCAGGTACACTACCTTGGACTGGGGACACAGATATTAGGGGGAAACAAAGTCTCTACCCTCGAGGAGCTTACAATCAAACGAAGAAAGATAAAACTCCCAGCTCCAGAAATGGGAGCTGGAAGGTCAGAGCAGGAGGCTATAAGCTGGATGGAAGAGGTGGAAAGTCTAGAGTAGTGTGAAGAGAAGAACCAAGAGAGAAGGATCTTGTCTGAGTCAGGGACCTACCAGTCTAACAGAGGACCCCAGGGGGAAGGCATCTCCAGGGCAGAAAATATTCTGAGGAGGCAGGCTGGAGGATTAGGAGTGGGATACTATACTGTTTCTCCAACTAAATGGTAAACCCTTCAAGGGAAGGGACTTTGTTTTATACTTCTGTATCTTATCACAGTGGGTAGCTAGGTGGCATAGTGTATAGAATCTGGAATCAGGCAGACCTGAGATAAAATCCAACCTCAGCTATGTGACCTTGGGCAAGTCATTTAACCCTGTTTGACTCAGTCTCCTCATCTGTCAAATGAGCTGGAGAAGGAAATGGCCAACCACTCCAGTATCTTTGCCAAGAAAATTCCAAACAGGTTCACAAAGAGCTGTATGTGAAATTGTGAAAGCCTGAAGGACACTTAGAAAATATGTAATAAATACTTGTTGATTGAGGGGCACAGATATTAGAAGGAGGAATCAAGCAGTGAGCCTGGCTCTTAGCCTGACAAAATTCTTTTCTTCCATCGCCTTAGGGGCCTCTGCGGTAAATGGGAGCCTTGCTGTATCCAGGTGGATTAGCTCATTGGTGGAGTTACTAGCTCAGTGCGATTTTGTGTGTCTTGGGGCTCTTCTGAGAGCAGAGCAATTACTGTGGACAAATAGGAGCTGAGGTTATACTGGGTCTAACATCATTAATCATTTTCTTTTGTGCACTAGAGTACACTGGTGGAAATGGCATTCTTCATACTTCCTGTATTGCTTTCTTGAAATCCAGAATGATGGCGCCCAAGAGAGAAGTGCTATGGCTGACCAATAATAATAAAGTGGTGGCTGTTGCTATTACCTGATCCTTCTAAAGTGCTGTCCAGGATAGAGAATCAGATATGGTTCCTGTGCTAGAGACACACCCTAGGCCTGTGTTTGGTGAATGTATGGCACACATGCTGGAGCATGCTGGAAGGGGCTGCTCCCTTCCCTCCTCCATGTGTGTCTGAGGACATTTCTCACATCACCTACCCCTCTGCCCAATGGGAACACTTCCTCCCTCCCCTGTCTGGGGTAAGGTGGGGGGCTCACATGTGGCGTGAAGGTTGTAGTTTGGACACTTGATCTCTAAAAGGTTTGCCATCACTGGTATAGGCTGAGGAGACAGAAGAGAAGGAAACTAAGAGAGGGAAGAGAGGATGGGCCCCATTTGGCAAAAATGGTGCAGGATCAGAGTACACTTGAGCTAGAAGAGACCTCAGGGATGGTATGGTTTCAGTGAGAGATCACTGACTCTGCCTTCAGAGAACTGAAGCTCAGATCTTTGCTCTGTCAGTTGCCACCTAGGTGACTTGCAGCAAATCACTTAACTTCTCTGGGCCTTAGTTTCCTCATTGGTAAAATGAAAGAATATGACTTGATGACCCTTGAGATCCTTTGAACTTTAAATCTGTGATCCTATGATCTTAGCCAGCACTCATTTTACAGATGAAGAAACTGGGATCTGGGGGAAGTGCCTTTTGCCCAAGACCACCCAGGTAATAGAAAGACTCTACACCCACAGCACTTGGTCACTGGCCTTTGTGACAGGGTGTGACCACTTGCTTAACCAGGGACCTGTTCAAGCCCATCCTCTTGCTTTCTCTAGTCTGTCTGTCTTTACTATATCCTCTAAGGAATGGGTGGAGATTCCAGGGTACAGAGGTGTGCTATAAGAGGTGAAGATGCAGATGTTGGTGGACTTACATGATAGTAATAGCAGATATATTCTCACTGAGATTTTCCATGTTTCTATTCTTTTATCCATCTGAACTCAGGTTTTCTGACTCCAAGGCTAGTATGCTTTCCACAGTTTATTTATGTTTTTGGTAAAGTGACTGTTGAAAACATTTTCCATTGTGCCCTTCAGTGTCTTTCTCTCATTTTTTTAAAACAAGGATTGATGTTAAGAGAGGGAGCAGATTAAATTTTGCTTGGTTCCAGAAAGCACAATTAGATGGATAAGACTGCAGAGAGACAGATTTAATTGTGATATAAAGGGGGGAAATGGTTAGGGCTATCCAGGGGGAAAATGGACTGCCTCAAAAGGTGATGAATTCCCCTTTATGGGAAATCTTTAGGCAGAGAGGCTGGAGGACCATTTCTTCAGGACATTAGAGTGGGGACGTTTTTGTTCATGTTTAGATTGGGCAGAATGGCCTTTTAGGGGGTTCCCTCTCGCTCTGCAACAGTATCATTCTGTCTACTCTGATTCTTGGAGGTTCAAAAGAGACAGGCTCATGGCTGCAGGTTGTGGTATCCTTGGGGGCCAGATAGGAAGGAACAAAATTGAAAAATGATAGGGGAGCGGGGCCACAGTTGGAAAAATGTGAATAATAATGTAAGTGATTCATATACCTTGGGATGGCAGATATTGAGAGTATCAGATGTGGCTTCTTTAGCCTTTTCCCTCCTTCTACATCTTCTTCCTCTTTCCACCTCTTCTTCCTCCTCTTCTTCCTTCTCTTCTTCCTCCTCTGTGGCCCTTTCTTCTTCCTCTTACCCCTTCTTCTCCCTCTCTTTGTTCTCCTTTTTCTTTTTCTCTTCCTCCTCCTTTTCTTCTTTTTCTTCTTCCTTTTCCTCATCCTCCTATTCCTCCTCTTCTGTTTCTCCTTCTCTTCCTCCTCAACCTTCCCTTCTTCTTCCTCTTTCCCCTCCTCCCCTTCTTTCTCCTTTTCCTTCTCTTTTTCTCCTTCCTCTTCCCCTTCTCTTCCCCTCCTTATTTTCCTTATTTCTCCTCCTCTCCTTCCTCCTTCTCCTTTAACCCTCTTCTTTCTCTTTTCCTCCTCTTCCATCTCCTTTTCCTCCTTTTCTTCATCTTCTTTTTGTCCTACTCTTCCCCTTCTCTCTTCCTTCTCCTCTTTTTCCTCTTTCTTCTCTTCTTCCTCCTCCTCTTCTTTCTTCCCTTCTTTTTCTTCTCCTCCTCCTTTTTCTCCTTTTCCTCCTTTTCTTATTCCTCTTCCTTGTCTTCCTTTTCCTTCATCTTTTTCTTCTTCTTTTCCTCCTCCTCCTCCTCCTTCCTCTTCCTTTTCTTTCTTGTCTTCCTCTTCCTCTTCACCTCCTCCTCCTCTTCCTCCTCTTTTGCTACCACCTGCTACCCTTTGCCTGATCAAGAGGCTGCCTGCCATTTGTGCTGGCACTGATCACCTATCTGTCTGATTTCTAATCACAGACTGTCAGAGGTTTGAAGCCGAGTCTAGGGTGACTAACACAGGGCCTTTTGCTTGGGGGTTGGCGCCATGTCTGAGCCAGTCTGCCATCTCCTCCCCAATCCAAATTGGCTAACCCATTTTAATCTAATGATCTTTTATTAGTTATTTACCCAGCAGGGCATCTTGGGGGCCTATTGCCTCAGTGAAGTAATTACACGAAGCAGCAGAATAAGGGAGCCGATTACTTAACCTTTATTATTACTTGTTATTGAGGAGAGGCATGCTATTTGGCAGCAGTCAACACACAGATGAGGTACATCTTTCATTCATTTAGGCAGCCAGGATGCTTGACTAGGAGACAGGAAGTTTGGGATTCAAATTCCACTTCTGATGTTTACCAGATGGTATGTCCCTAGGCGAGTCATTTCATCTCGCTGCCTCAGTTTTCTCATCTGAAAAATGGGAATAATCAGAGCACCTACTCACAGGGTTGTTGTGAGACTGAAATGAGTTAACATACGTCAAGTGCTTTGCAAATCTCAAAGTGCTATGTAAATGTTAGCTATTGTCATTAATTCATTTGTTCAATGAACATTTGCTACTGTGTAAGGAGCAATATGCTAGGTAGACACTGGGAGAGATCCTGTGATCCTTGCCTTTAAGGAGTTAACAGCCTGCTAGGGAAAAGACAGAGGCATTGCAATGCCGTGGGTAGAGTTCTGGACCTGAAGTCAGGAAGATTAGAGTTGTTATCCTTCCTCAGACACTTATTAGCCATGAGACCCTGGATAAGTCACTTAGAGCCTCTCTGACCTTCAGTTGTAGGCTTTAAATCCAATGGTCTTTCCCTTCTACCAGATTGCCAGGTGGGAGTTATGGGCAGCCTTCAGGAATAGAGAAACTTCACCAGAAAAAATAGGCACTCCAGCCTGGAAGGGTCTAATTAAGGGTTTAATCAGACCTCTTCCTGATTCTCCTTGCTACAGATTGGGAAATGGGTTCAGAGAAGGGACAGAGTCTGTCTAAAGTCACACAGGTAACATGGGGCAGAGCTGAGACTGGAGACAGTTCTTTTGATTTCAAATTCATGCTTGGCATGAAATCCCCCCTTATAGTAGGCAGAGTTACGGGGAGGAGAGAAGAGGTCAAACAACATCATAGTGAAGAGCAATGTGAGGTGGGTTGAGAGGGGCTTGAGGTAGGGGTTTGGTTCTTCTTTGAACAGTTTAATTTTAGTTTTATTTGAGAAGCATTTATTAAGCACCGATTATGTGTAAACACACAATGGGCCAGGTAACACAGGTGATAGAGCACCAGGATTAGAGACAGGGAGAACTGAGTTCAAAACTGGTTTCAGATATGTATTAGTTGTGTGACCCTGGGCAAATCACGTAACCCTGCTTGCCTCAGTTTCCTTATCTGTAAAACAAACTGGAGAAGGAAATGGCAAATCACTCCAGTATCTTTGATAAGAAAACCCCAAATGAAATCATGAAGAGTTGAACCTGACTGAAATAATTAAACTATAAATGTATAAAAACAGCATTGGGGATACAAAGAGGAAAAACATAGCTTGTACTCTTCTGAGGGAGTTTGGACCCATGCATATATTATATAGGGACAATGTCTAGGTCTAAGTGAAGGGTTTAGGGAAGTTTAAGGAGGAAGAAAACACGTTCTCAGCTGAGGAATGAGGAAAGACTGATGAAGGAGGTGATGGCATCTAAACTGGACACCGAGGGAAGACAAGAATCTCAAAGGCAGAAACAAGGAGTCACAGAGAGCTTGATTGAAGGTTCTGATGTAAGACAGTATGTAGAGGCTGGGAATTGGCTAGTCATCTAGTTTGACTAGAAAGTAGAATGGATGGAAAAGGTGGTGGTGGTGGTTGAGTTGTTTTGGATTCTTCATGACCCCATTTGGGATTCTCTTGGCAAAGATACTGGAGTGCTTTGCCATTTCCTTCTCCAGCTCATTTTACAGATGAGGAAGTGGAGGCAAACTTGCTCAGGGTCATCAAGCTAATAAATGTTGGAGACCAGATTGGCACTCAAGAAGATGAATCTTCCAATTCCAAGCTCATTGTTCTATCTACTGCATCAGCTAGCTGCCCTAAGGGTAGTTTTGGAAGGCATTAAATGCCAAGTTGAGAAGTATATATTTTATCCTACTGGCAATAGGGAGCTATTGCAGACTTTTGAGTAGATAGTAATAGTCAGATTTATACTTTGGGAAGATTTTTTTTTTCCTGGAAGAACTTGGAAGTGGGGAGATCAATGAGAAAGTTATTATAGAGGACAGCTTTGTAAATGTACAGTTGGGATTGGATATGAGACAATTTAAAATTTTTTAAATCAATATATCATTGACATTTATATAGCTCTTCTGGGATTTGCAAAGTACTTTGCATCCATCATATCTCTCTTAATTCTCATTTCAACCTTTGGAATTAGCAGTTCTTATTACTTCCCATTTTACAGATGGGGAAACTGGACCTCTGAGAGGTTTATTTGCCCACCTCATCAGCTTAGAATAAGATGGAGCCAAGATTCTCATACAAGGTCATTAGACTCCATCTCCTTAGGAAGCATGAAGCATTTCTCCCTTCTGGGAATGCCTGCTTTCCAGAGGCTGTAGCAATGCATCTAATGCCTGGGTATCTGTCCAAAAAGAAAGCATTTCAGAGCGACAAAATCTTCCCTGTAAAGGACCCTCTTGGGAGCCTCTATTTTTGCATCTGTTGGGCTTTATCTGGTGTGGTGTAATGGTGGGTGTGATGGAAAGGGCCCCAAATTTGGAGTCAGGGGCCTGGAATTCAAATCATTCCTTTACTGTGCAATGTTGGACAAGCCAATTAAACTCTCTAAGCCTCTGTGTCTTCATCTATAAAATGGGGCTAATGATACAATTTTACTCTGATGGCAAAAGAATTCTATATCTTAAAGCCCTACATAAATAAATATCAGATATTTTTAAAACTTGTGAATTCTTTTAAAGTAGTTTTTATTATAAGCTTTGTAGCTGTCAAAAACATTCAAATAAGCAAGCACAATTTTAAAATGTGATCATAACATAAAACCACAAATTCTGAACTATGCCGGATTTTTTTTAAAGTAGATGTGCATTTAGTAGAATGCTAATAACAGAGTTTGCTTCTGTATCTTTGCCTTTCCAATCTTATTTTCTTCTGTGTACTTTATTGAGTTTTATCGCTGTAATTTTTAAAAATGTTATATAGTTATTGTCCATGGGTCTGCTCTCCTGATTCTGCATCACTTCCAATCAGGCTTTCCATATTTCCTTGTATTTTTCACATACATTATTTCGTATGTTGTAATAATATTCCATCACATTGATATGTTACACTTTAGTCAGTTGTACCTGGGCCAACTTGTACCTTAACAGAAATTCCTTAGCTCTGGATAGGACTCTGGGCTAGAGGTACGAAATTGTTGTTATGTCCAACTCTTTGTGACTCTGTGGTTTTCTTAGCATAAGTACTAGAGAGGTTTGCCATTTCCTTCTCCAAGTCATTTGACAGATGAGGAAACAGAGGCAAACAGGGTGAAGTGACTAGCCCAAGGTCACCCAGCTAGAAAGTATCTAAGGTTAAATTTGAACTCATGTTTTCTGACTCTAGGTTCTATCCATTGCACTACCTAGTTGCCTGGAGGCAGGAAGATTTGAGATCAAAATCAGCTTCAAGTTGTGTGACCCTTGGCAAATCACTTAACCATTATTTTTCTTGGTTTCCTCAATTGTAAAATGTGGATAATAATAGCATCTACCATGCAGGTTTGTTGTGAGGAACAAATGAGATATTTGTAAAGCACTTAGCATAGTGTCTGGCACATTACAGGAACTAACTTCCTTCCTTCCTTCCTTCCTTCCTTCCTTCCTTCCTTCCTTCCTTCCTTCCTTCCTTCCTTCCTTCCTTCCTTCCTTCCTTCCTTCCTTCCTTCCTTCCTTCCTTCCTTCCTTCCTTCCTTCCTTCCTTCCTTCCTTCCTTCCTTCCTTCCTTCCTTCCTTCCTTCCTTCCTTCCTTCCTTCCTTCCTTCCTTCCTTCCTTCCTTCCTTCCTTCCTTCCTTCCTTCCCCCACAATTGGTTATCTTATATTGGCTCAAAGGTCTCAGATGAGGAAAAAAACACTGGCTCCTAAGGTCACTCATTTCCTTGTACAGATCTCATTATTAGGAAGCTTTTCCTTGCACCTAGAAATATTTTTGTGCAGTTAGCTATTTCCCCTAACCCCCTTTTACATGACCTAACTGTAAAAGGTCATACCCCACCACCAAAATCAAGATACAAGGAAGGTGATACCTCCACAATTATGCATAAGGGAAGGGTTCTTGATTTAAACAAGAGATGGATAAAATCATAGTAGATAAAGTGGACAATTTTGACTATACAAAATAGAAGAGTTTTTGCACAAACAAGATCAGTGAAGTTAGGATTAAAAGCAAAACAGTAGCCTGGAAAAATCTTTGCTGCAAATTTCTCAGCTAAAAAGAATATATAGGTGTGTGACCCTGGGCAAATCACTCAACTCTGATTGCCTAGCCCTTGCCACTCTTCTGTCTTAAAATGGACACAAAGATGGAAGGTGAGTTTTAAAAATAAAAGTCTGATATCCAAAACACGTAGGGAATTGATAAAAATACATAAGAACAAAAGATAAATACAAAATAACAAAAGTCATTCCCCACTAGATAAATGGCCAAAACATGTGAACAGGAAATTATCAAAAGAAGAAATGAAGACATGTTTGAAGTCATTAATAATATATATTTAAATTAAAATCTCCTAACTGCTGCCTGACTCAGTTTCCTTATCTGCAAAATGGGGATAATAATAGCACTTACCTCCCAGAGTTGTGAGAATTAAATGAAATAATAACCATAAAGCTCTTTGTAATCTTTAAAGTACTTTATAAGTGATAGTTACTATTTATTATTATTATCCTTATTAAACATCTGAGAATTCTCTATATACTTACCAGAATGACAAAGATTCTTTAAAAAGGTAAATGACAATTTTTAGAAGGGCTAAACTGTTGATGAAATTATGAAGTGGTTCAGCCACTCTGGAGAGCAATTTGGAATTATATAAAAAGTCACTAAACCATCCATACTGTGTCACCTAGTGACACCACCTCAAAAAGATTAAAGAGAAAGTACCCATTTGTACAAAAATATTAATAATATTAATAACAGCCCTTTTATTTACAAAGACTGGAAACAAAGTATATACTAGTGATCTCTCTCACTAAATAACATTGTTTATTTTATATTTATTCTACATAGAATTATTTATGCCTCTGTTCTCTTCCCCAAGAAGATATAAGCTACTTGAGGGCAGAGACTGTTTTATGTTCCTGGTGTCTTGCATATGGCAGGTATTTAATGAACACTTGTGGATTGATGGGGAGAGGAAGGGAGGAGGAGAAAGACAGAGACAAAAAGAGGCAGAGAAAATACTATCCTATCAAGAAAACTTCAAGGTAATTAAGACATTGTGACATGATAGACTAGGAAATGAATGAATTTGCCCAGAGACCTGTCTAGTGGGTGGTCAGTTTCTGTAGTCAGTAATGAGAGACAGCTGATATGGTAATTAGGTGGTCTTGTAGAAAGGGTACTGGGTCTAGAGTCAGGCAGACCTGAGTTCAAATTTAGCCTCAGATACTTATCATGGGACTGTAGGCAAGTCAGTTAACCCCTGTTTGCCTCAGTTTCCTCAGTTTTAAAATGAGGATAATAATAGCACCTTCCTTGTTGTGAGGATCAGATGAGATATTAGTAAAGAGCTTAGCACAGTGACTGGCACAATAGTAGGTGCTTAGTAAATGCTTGTTTCCTTCCTTCCTTCCATTATGATATAGAGGGAAGACCACTGGGTTTGGAGTCTGAAGGCTGAGTTTTGGAACCTATCTCTTCTTTTCTTTGGTCAAGTTATTTCCCTTTTCTAGGGCTCAATCTCGAGTCATCTGTAAGATATCAGAGTTGGACTATAGATGGTTCTTGATTGTGTTGTGTGTGGCTGGTGAGGTGGCCTTTTAGCTTTATTCTACTTCATCCTGCCAAAGAGAGGGAGGCCCAATCACCATTATTCCATCTCGTTGATGGAAAAGGTTCTCCTTTATTCCTCTAGACCCGAGATCTCACCTACCTTCCTCATTACATTGTCTTTATCCTTTCATGGAAGAAGATAAGGGCTGCCCACTGGCCTTCCCTGGGCTTTCTAGTAGACCTAGATCTGCAGGCTCCTTCCACTTTGTAGAGTGTTTTTTTAAAGCTTTTTTCCAGGCATTTTCCCATTCCTGTGCCCCAGACACCTGACCTTGGCCGGCTGTCTTATTAATACACACTGTTGGGCAGGAACAGATAGGGTGAGAGATGATGGATTGTTTAGTGGAAACTGAGCCTCACCACTGGGAAAACCCATGCCATCACCTTCATGACCAAGACTAGCAAGTTATTTCAGAATTATATTAAGAGCTTATATACTGCACATTTAAAAGGGGTCGTGGGGGCAGCTAGGTGCCTCAGTAGATAAAGAGCCAGGTCTAGAAATAGGAGGTCCTGGGTTCAAATCTGACCTCAGACAATTTTTAGTTGTGTGAGCTTGGGCAATTCATTTAACCCCAATTTCCTAGCCCTAATTGCTCTTCTGCCTTAGAACGAATTCTTAGCATTGATTCTGAAACAGAAGAAAGGGTTAAAAAAAAGAAAAGGAAGAAACTCTGCCATCCTAGAGGTCATATTCCAAGATGATTGTGCCTGTGCAGGAGAAAATGAAGACCTAAGACCCTATCCCAAATATCATTAGACTGCAAGGATCTTCCTGGCTTTTGTTGTATGACTCCAAATTGCTCTCCAGAATAGTTGGATTATTACCCTAGCACCATCAATAATGCATAAGCATGTCTGTCCTCCCACAGGCCCTCCAACAATTGCCATTTTCTTTTTTCCCCACTCAAAATCATCTTTGCTTTGGGCAAGCTATTTAGAGTCTTTGATCCTCATTGTGCTCATTTGTAAAATGGAAGTAATACAATCCTAGCTGCCCCACAGAGTTGGAATGAGAGTCCATTGAGTGAAAAGGTATGAACACACATTTTAAGTATGAAGCCGTCTATCAATTTGAGACATAATATGATTATAACTTCCAGTTAAGTCTATCTCTGATGCTTCATCGAGGCAAATCTTGTGCTTCAAGGTTATTCCAATGGGGTGCCAATGCCAAGCTAGAAAGATTTCAAGTATGGCAGAGCAAAGTAGACCTGAGTTCCAATCCTGCCTCAAACACTTACTGCTTCTTCCACCCTGGAAAAGTCATTAACCTTCTCTGGCCTGGTTTCCTTATGAGATGGACATAATAATAGTGCCTACCTCAAAGAATTGTTGTGAAGATGAAATAAAGTAATAAATGTAAAGTACTTTGTAAGTCTTAAATGCTATAGATGCTGTTATTATTAATGAGTCAATGAACATTTATTAAGTGACTAGTAACAGTAATATTAACAATAGTAATGGTAGTATGGGTCCAGTGATAGATTATAGATCTATCCTCTAAGGGGAAGATGAGTTAAGTTTGGAGAGGCAAATTACCAGATTGGTCATAGAATAAACAAAAATTTTCATAAACAAGTGAGTTACAGTGAAATCAATATGGACTTTGGATTCCATGTGTGTGTATGTGTGTGTGTGTGTGTGTGAGAGGTGTGTGGTGTGTGGTGTGTGTGTGTGTGTGTGTGTGTGTGTGTGTGTGTGTGTGTAAAACCCAAAGATACTTACTTGTACTCCATTAAGGGAAGAAGCATCCTTTCCAGGAACTCTTGGTTTTATGGTGCAGAGCCTGACTTGCCTCCTGCTGCCTATATCTCTCCTTTCCAATACCCTCCAGAAATCCGTCCTATTAACTCTTCAAATCAAAATATGCTTCCCTGACCACCACTCCCTTATATGGAGTCTCCCTTCATTAGGATGTAAACTCTTTCACAGCCCGGATTGTGTTGGCTCCTAATAAACTCTGAAGAAATGTTTTTTTTTTGTTCACTTATTCATTCATTCATCTGCTAAGTTGTAGAGGGGCTGAAATCTTTGCATATGGAAGGGGAATATATGCATCAATGAAATCAAAGATCATCAGGGTGCTGAAGCTTTACTGTAAGTGACTAAGGCTAGGGGAGGGAAAGAATTGCTGGACCTTGAGTTCCATTGGAAATGTTAAACAAATTTATCCCAGAAAGTGAGAGGGAAGCCATGGGAAGTTCAGATGGAGGAAAATACAGAGGCAGAATGAATTCAGGGAAGACTAGGAGCCTTAAGAGGGGTGATTAGACTTTCTGATTTAGGAGGGATATTTTTTTCCGCTCTAAGCATGACAGAGACCAGAGACCAAACATTCTAATGCATTTTCATATTCTTTATATTTTTGACAAGGTCCCTTTCCAACAAGGGATTTTTGTCATGTGTGCCCTGCTGAAAGACTTCTCCCTGAGGATGACATGAGTATCTTTGGATACTGGACACTCTTGGCTCATGCTGTACCATAAATGTGATTTCATCTTGGGCAGAGAAATAGCCTCTGATTTTCTTTTGGAGTTAGTATCCAATTGGGAGGTAATTTTAAGGGTTCTTGTCTTGAGATTGAAATCCTCTCTCAGAGGGTGGACTGGTGAAGATGCAGAAGGACACAATTATGTTCCCTCACTGTGTGGCTATATTTGTCTCTTTCTGTATATTTGTCTTCCCCTTCTTTAGTCTCTGTTTCTTTCTCTTTCCCTGTCTCTTGTCTATCTTTCTCCTCCCTATGAGATACTTTCTTTTTTGGTCTCTGTCTCTTTGTATGTCTCTTTCTCTCTTCCTCTCCTTTCCTGTTCATTTCTGGCTTTCTTCCTTCCTTCTGCTCTGTGTATATATCTCTCTCCCTCTCTGTCTCTCTTCCCTTCCTCACTCTCTGACTCTCTGTCATTATCTCTGTTTGACTCTGTCTCTGTTTTCATCTATTTTTGACTGTTTTTCTTTCTGTCTCTATGCATCCCTCTTTTCTCTCCCTCCCCTTTCCTCTCTCTGCTTCACTCTCTCCCTTCTTCCCTCTGTGTGTCTCTCTCCCTCTTCTGCACTGAGTCTGTATCTTTCTGTCTCCCTTTCTCTGTCCCTGTTACTATTTCAGTGTCTGTCTTTCTGACTCTAGTTGGGTCTCTCAGTCTTGATCTCATCTCCATCTATCTCTGTCTGCTTCTGCCTCTGTCTTTATCACTTCCTCTCTTTCTATCTGCCTCACCGTTTGCCTATGTCTTTTTGTCTATTTCTTTTCTCTTCTTCTTTCTCTTTCCTCTCTCTGTCTCTTTCTTTTTTCTCTGTCTTTCTATCTTTTCTTTTCTCTGTCTCTTTTTTCTGTGTCTCCCTATCTCTGACTCTTTTCTCTCTGTCCCTTTTCTTTCTGTCTCAGTCATACATTCATGCAGACATATACATGGAAATATGTATCAGGTAGGAGAGGACCACACTGGTAAGGAAATGTAATTTTCACTTCCCAAGAGGCCCCTGCGAGCAAGGGAGAGCAACCCCCCTCTTAACAGGCTCTGCCAGTGGAGTTCTGAGGAAGAGGGTTTAATTGGCTTTGTGCTGCAGCTGACTATTAGAGTTGGGCTTCTCCTCTATCACACTGGAAGGGAGTGGTGGGGTAATGAAACTGGAGCAGAAACAGCAGCCCAAGAGCCAAGGAATGGGGTGTGGGAAGCCAAGAAAGGGGGAAAGTCAGGCTTGGAGGAAGGAGGAGAGGTAGCATCTGACCACATTTAGCCACAACCAGTCCCAGCTCTGAGAGGGAGACAGAAGATATGGGGAAAAGAGAGTCATATGGCCTTCCTTATATACTGTTCTAAGGGAGCTTGTTAGTATAGAATGTTAAAGCTGAAAAAGGCTTCAAAAATTTTCTAGTCTAGTCTATCATTTCACATGTGAGGAAACTGAGACTCAGAGAGATAAAGAGACATATTTTGGCTCCTTCTCGGTTTTGCTGAATTTGCTGAGTCCTCATTCAGGTCATGGCTGCTTACCCTGGATGTTTCACAGGTTTCTCTCCTGGGCTGCCTTCTCTTCTTCCTCTCTTCTGTTTCACTTGGGGCTCTCATCAGCACCTATTCATGTAATTGCCATTTCTGTACTGATGACTCTCAAATGTACCTCTCCTGCCCCAAATGCTCTTCTGATTGCCAATCTCATTTCTCCAGTACCCTTCAGACATCTCAAACTGGATATCCAGTTGACATCTTAAACTCAACATGTCTAAAACAGAATTCATCATCTTTCTCCCCAAAAGCCTCCCTCTTTTCCAGCATTCCCTATCACTGGGCTGTCCATCAATTGGCGAATAGCTGAACAAGTTGTGGTATATGGTTGTCATGGAATGATATTTGGCCATAAGAATCGATGAATGGGATGATTTCAGAAAAACTTGGAAAGATTTGCATGAACTGATGCAAAGGGTTTAACTTTAATCAGCAATGCAAGGACCCAAGACAAGCCAGCAAGAGACTCATGATGAAAAATGCTATCCATAGCCATAGAAGGAAGTGTTAGAGTATAAATGCAGATTGAACTCCATTGTTTTTTGCCTTGTTTCCTTCGTGAATTTCTCTCATGTGTGATATGTCTTCTTTCATAACATGAGGAAGAGGGAAATTTGTATTGCATGACAACTCTGGAATTGCCCATATCAGATGATTTATTGCCTTGGTGGGAGAAGGAAGGGAACGAATTTGGATGGTAAAAGGTCAGAAAGGAATTGTTAAAAAGTTGTTTCTACATGTAATTAAAAAATAAATAAATAAAAGGAATAGGAAGTGAAACAAAATTCCTTTTTACTGTTGAGGGTACACCCAGTCTCCCCCAGTCTCTCAGGCTCCCACCTAGGTTCCATCCTTGACTCTTCAGCCTTTTACTCTCTCATTTCCAATCCATTGTCAAGGCCTCTTCATCATACATAAGCAACATCTCTTGAATATTTCCCCTTCTCTCCTCTGACACTGCCACCACTCTGGAGTAGACTCTCATCAACCCACACCTGGACTGTTGCAATAGCTGCTGGTGGGTCTGTCTGCCTCAAGTCTCTTCTCACTCCAGTCCATCCTCTATTTGGCCACAGAAGTGATATATTATAATTCAAGTCTGATCTTGTCACACATATTCCCCACACCCCCTCACTAAACTCCTGTGGCTCCCTATTGCTTCATATCCAGTACAGAATGCTGTATTTAGCTCTCAAATCTTTTATGACCTAGCCCGCTCCTACCTTTCTAGCCATCTTATATCTTATTCCCTAACATACTCTTCCATCCAATGACACTGCTCCTTGGCTATACCTCAGAAAGGACACTCCATCTTTTTCACTGACTGATCCTTGTGCCTGGAACCTTCTCCTTCCTCATCTCTGTTGACTTCTCTGACTTTCTTAAGTTCTCAGCTTAAGTCTCTTTACCCCAAGTTCAGTGGTCTTCCTTCCTGTACCCCATATTTATTAGACACTCTCTTTGTCATGGCAAAAGGGAGGCTATTTCCATTTTTACCTCAAGCCCTGCTCTCCTTCCCACCCCCAACAAACCAAGGCACTGAAAATGGTCAGTGTCCATAAGCTCAAAAGAATATATGGCCAATTTTTCCCATGGTAAAGAAGTAGATTTTAGTGAGCCCATTTGCTGTAGTCTGGGAGAAATGGGTAATTGGTGGGGAAATGAGACTTGCAAATCTGTTCTGGGAGCCACAGTACAATTAATTTTTCCAGATTTGTGTTGACCTTCTCAGATTTGCCTCACCTTCCCCCTATTGTCCTTCCATGGGTCCTTCCCTAGTGCTCCCTACTTCACCCAAAATGAAGGGAGAGAAAGAATTTGTTTCATTTCTCTGAGACTTTCTGCCTGATTTTCACTGGGCTTGGTGCCTGATTTCTTTAGGCCATGAATCTCACTACCAGACAAAGGTCTCAATTACCAAGGCAAGGCCAGAGCAATGGGGTGAAAAATGGGAATTGGGAGTCACTCCTGACTCTGCGGTCTTGTGTTGCTTCCCTTCCCTGGTCTTAAAAATGAAGTCATTCCATACATGGCCCCTCTCAGGTCCCTTCCAGGCAGCCCTAAAGCCTGGGCTGACTTATTTTTTTCAATTTATGTAGCAACTTGAGTGGGAAGCAGTTACAAATTGACTCTGGTGTTAGTTAGACCTAAGTTCAAATCCTACTTCAAACACTTACAAGATGTATGACTCTGGGTAAGGAATGATTTTTGCCTCAGTTTCCTCATCTGTAAAATGTGGATAATAATCTTTATAAAGTGCTCTGCAAATTTAAATTGCTACGTAAATATTGGCTATTGTTATTATTCAAAGATGTAGTGATTTATTCAAGCAAGCATTCATCAATCACTTATACTGTGTTAGGCACTGTGATAAATAAAAATAAGAGTTCCCTCCCTCAAGGAGTTTATGTTCTAATGGAGGAGACAACAGGCAAAAGAGTAAATGCATGAAGTTCACAGCTGCATTAGGGCGAGGACTCTTACCTAAGCTTTGTGTGTCCCTCAGTGCCTGGCACACCTCGGTATACAGTAGGCATTTTATAATGTTTGTTGAATTTAACCTTTAGAACTCATTTAATAAAAGGCTTTTGCCACTTTGGCATCAGAGCTGCACAGGGCAATTTCAGTGACTTGCCAAAGGTCATACAGCTCGAAAGTGTTTGAGGCCGCATTTCAACTCAGGTTTTCCTGACTCCAAGCCCAGTGTTCTATCTTTTGTGCCACCTTACTGCAAGGGAGTTGAAGGGAACAATCCAGTCCCAGGATAAGAGCCTGGTGGGTACAGTAGACGCTTCTGATATGGCTGGAGGCAGATCTCAGAAAGGAACCCAGGAGCTCATGTCATCCAGTCTTCTCACTATTCCAAGGAAGAAGTTCTGACCTTGCCCAAAGTGGACCAGATAGCAGTAAGAAGAGACCAGGTCCATTGGCGGTGGGCAGCTCTCATTCCTGTTTCTAATGTGCTGTTATGGTCAGGACAAACAAGGAGAGGGGACGGGAACACTACCTCAAGAATTGCTATCTGTATGCATTTTAGACATGTTCCTGACATTCCACTTGATTTATTACCCGGACCTGACCTTTCAGAATCCAGCTCTCTGGCACCTCCTCCTTGGGATGGCTCCGTGCTGGAAGAACATGGCGTCTGTTTCCCAGAATATCCTGTGGCAGTCCCCAGATTGGACTCATGCTAGATAGATCCCCTCAGCTTGGAATTCTGGATTCATTCTTGGCCAGCTGCTTCCCTTGAGTTATAGGAGCCCATTTCCCAGTTCCTTTGGGCATTTTTCCTCACTAGGATACCATGAGTTGATGCTCTTATTATCCACATTTTATAAATAAGGAAACTGAGCCTGAGAGGGTTTAAGAAATTTGTCCATGAGGGTGGCTAAGTAGCTCAGTAGATTGAAAGCCAAGTCTATAGATGAGATGACCTAGGTTCAGACCCTTACTAGCTGTGTGACCTTGGACAAGTCATTTAACTCCAAATGCCCAGCCCTTACTGCTCTTCTGCCTTGGAACAAATACTCAGTATTTATTCTAAGATAGAAGGTAATGGTTTAAAAAAAAAGAAAAATAAACTTGTCCATGATTATATAGTGATCCAAATAGCATTGATTAAGTACCTACTATGTGCCAGGCATTGTATTAAGTGCTAGAAATTCAAAGAAAGGCAAAAAATCCCTGCCTTCAAGGAGTACGTAATTTAATGGAGTAGACAGTTTGCAAACAGCTACTTACAAGCAAGGTATATACAGGACAGATTGGGGATAATCTCAAAGGGAAAACTGGGATTGAGAAAAATTGTCTTTAAAAAACAAAACAAAACAAAACAAAACCTTCTGTCTTAGAACCAATACTAAGTGTCCAAGGCAGAAGAGCAGTGTAGATTTGGCGATTGGGGTTGTGACTTGCCTGGGATCAAACAGCTAGGAAGTGTCTGATTCTAGACTTGAACCCAGAACTTCCCATCTCTTGACCTGACTATTCACTGAGCTACCTAGCTGTTCCCAAGAAAAACTTCTTGCAGAAGTTAAGACTGTGGCTGAGACTTGACGAAATCCAAGAAAACCAGAAGGCAAAGATAAAGAGGGAAAGTGTTTGAGGCATGGAGAACAGCCAGTAAAAATAACTTAAGTTGAGAGATAGAGTTTGGTATGAGAGGAAGAGCAAAAGAGGCCAGTGGATTGAAGAGTACGTGGAGAGGAGTAATAGAACTAGTAAGTGTCAGAAGTGGGATTTGAACCCAAGTCCTGTGCGGGTGTTTGTATATCTCTAATGTGTACTTAGTCCAGTGCTTGGCAACTAGTAGTCACTTTAGAAATGGTTGCTGCCTTGCTTTGATTTGAAGCTCAGTGTTTTCCACTAGACCACAAGATTGGGGGAAAGAATGCATAAGGGCCAGAGAACTAAGCAATTGTCTGAAGAGATGTTGCGGATTTATTTTTTCCCCATTTTTCTTTCTCCATGGGCTTTCCTCTCATCTGAATAAGCCAATTATTAAGGACTGATTGTCTTCCATGATCTTTGCTCCATCATGGGATATATGGAATAATTCCACTTTCAAAGAGCTCCCCAACTAAGACCTTTTAAATCTCTATAATTGTCTTCTTCCCAGACTGTTCTGCCTGTCCAACTGTCTCCATGCTCAAGTTGCCTCATTACCCAGATCCAGCCTTGCATCTGACAGGTCTTGGGATCCAACTTTCCAGCCCTCCCTTCCTCCCTCCCTGGGATGGCTCCATGCTGATGGAACATGGCGTCTGCTTCCCAGAACATCCTGTAGCAGTTCTGGGACTGGGCTTGTGTTAGGCAGGTCCCCTTGGTTTTGAAATTCTGATCTCATTCTTGGCCAACTTCTTCCCTTGAGTTATGGAGCCCTTGTCCTGGCCCCTTGGGGTATTTCTTCTGTCAAGCACTTACTTATACCTGAGTCAGCTTCCTTACACTGGGCCAGCACTTAATTCTAGAGAGCTAGTGTCAGCTGTTGAATGCTCTGGACAAAGAGGGAAAAAATCCTTGACATTCTCTCAACAAAATCCCCTCAAATACCTTCCAAGCCCCTTACACCACCTCCTGCCCTTCCTGAAGGCTGAGGGCTGAGGAGAGAGAATTCTTAGAGAAATTCAGGGCCAAGAACAAATTTGAAAAAAATGTAGTAGGTTCTTCCAGCCATTTCCCCCTCAAAGTGTTGCTGGTTCCATGACCACATTTTTTCTGACTTGAGTCATGTTCTTTGGGCAGTGAGGTGGCACAGTGCTGGGCATGAGGCCAGAAAGACTCATCTTCCTGACTTCAAATCCAACCTCAGACACTTGCTAGCTGTGTGACCCTGGGCAAATCACTTCACCCTGTTTGCCTCAGTTTCCTCATCTGTAAAATGAGCTAGAGAAGGAAATGGCAAGTCACTCCAGAATCTTTGCCAAGAAAACCTCAAATGGGATCATGAAGAATGAGAATTGACTGACTAGCATAATAATAAGGATCATAATTAACACTTTGTTATACTTAATATATGTCAGAAGCAAAATCTGTGACCTGGTCCTTCCAGACTCCAGGACCAGGGCTAGGATTCATGTCTCTTGGCTTTTGCTCTAGTGGTATCTTTACTCTCTAACCATGCATACTGGTCTTTAATGACTATAATGCTTTAAACCCTTCCTTACCTTCTGTCTTTCTATCAATTCCAAGACAGAAGAGTGGAAAGAGCTAAGCATTTGGGATTAAGTGGCTTGCCCAGGGTTTCATGGCAAGGAAGTGTCTAAGGACTTCCCCATCTCTCTGTCCTCTGAGACACCTGGGTGTCCTCACTGGTGCTTTAAAAAAACAACCCAACCCACATCTTCCATCATAGAAGCAATATAGAATATTGGTTCCAAAGCAGAAGAAGGGTAAGGGCTAGGCAGTTGGCATTAAGTGACTTGCTCAGTCACACAGCTAGGAAGTGCCTGAGGCTAGATTTGAACCCAGATCCTCCTGGTTCCAGGCCTGGCCCTCTATCCTCTGTGGTACCTGGGTGCCCCTAACTGCTATACTTTTTGTTTGGATCTGCTCTTTCATTCATGTGGGAAGGTTCTGGGGTGGAAATTTTCTTTCACTAATACACATCAATAACTTTTGAAACTCATTCTTCTCTCTCTTCATCCTGGCTTCCTTGGCCTCTTTCAAGACCCATCTTGAAGCCTTTCCTGATTCCTCCTTAATGCTACTATTTCCTTCTGTTGATTATCTCCAATTTATCCTATGTGAATTTGTTTGTACACAGTTGTTTGCCTGCTGTCCTATCCCCTCCATGAGACTCTTTGCAAGCAGAGACCACCTTCTGTCTTTCTTTGTATCCCCAGCACTTAGCCCAGTACCAGGCACATAGTAGGTATTTAATAAATGTTATTGACTCAGCAGATGACTTACTAATGGTCACGTACTTAGTAGGTATCAGAGGCAGAACTGGAACTCAGGGCTTTTGGACTCCATGGCCAGCCCTCTGTTCAGCCTGCCATGCTGCCTGCCATGATAGAATTCTTCCATAATGTTCTCGAGCCAGGACTTTGTGTGTATCTAGCTCCAGTCTCCAGGGAACTGCAAACCCTTTTACAAACATCTCATTAATACTCCCCATGGTCCAGAAGGCAAAATTTGCTGCAGTTCTGCATTCAAAGAACTGAAAAATAAGCATGAACTCCGAGCTCAGCATATCTGGATGCTGTGTTTTCCTTTTCTAAATCTGGGGCCTCCAGTAACTCATGGCACATCACTTCTGTACATTAGGAGAAGTTGGTTACTGTTTTCTCTTCAGAGACATGGGAAAGAATGTCTGGAAATGAGTGTGTCTCTCTTCCTGCTCCTAACTGAAAGTCGCTTCTCCAGAGCAGGTAATCTGGGGGCCAGACTGATGTGCTAGGTAAGGGGGAGCCGTGGGGAGCTCTGAGAAAGGAATGAACCCCCACCTCCACTCACAGCAGGAAACAGAATGGTGCGAGGTGCAGGGAGATGCTCATGTCAGAGGGATTCAAAGGAGAGACGGGGTTGGTGGGGGAGAGTTGGAGGAGAGTGGGTGAGGCTGTAATTCAGCTCTGAGGGTGAATTACCCAATTCCTGCTAATACTGGATCCAAGACGGCTGGAGAAGGAGGAGGCAAATGAGTCATGGAATCAGAGAACCTCAACTTGAGGAGGCTTCTCAGACGCCATCTCGTCCAGCCTGTATCTACACAGAAGCTGTTTCTTTAATGCTCTAGGCAGGGGATCATTCAGTCTCTACTTGAAGACATTTTTAGGGATAGGGAGCTCACTACCCACCAAGGCAGCCCATTCTGCCTTTGAACTATTTTAATTGTTGGAACATTAAACTTATACTGAACCTCAATCTCAGTCTTTGCCACTTCTACCCACTGCTTCGAATTCTGCCCACTGGAACCAAGCAAATTACCATGTGATCAATGTATCTTCAGATGCCCAAGACCATAATTGTGGCCTGCCCAAGCCTTTTCATATCATGGGTCCTTCGATTGAGCCTCTTGAGATATGACCTGGAGGCCTCTCCCATCTTAGCCATTCTACTCTATGCTCCTTTTAAAATGGGGTGCCCAGCAGTGAGCATAGTATGTGGTAGGACCATCGCCTTCTTCACTCTTGACATCTTTGTCTCTATTAATTAAGGTGGTATAGTTGGTGGTGCAGTGGATAGAGCACTGGGCTTGGAGTCAGGAAGACTTCAATTGAAATCTTACTTTATACACTTATTAGTTGTGTGACCCTCAGTACCTTGATCTGCTTCAGTTTCTTTAATCATAAAATGGAGAGAAGGGGCACCTACCTACAGGGCTGTTGTGAAGATGAAAGAAATTAATATTTGCCAAGTGCCTGCAGGTACTACTAATATACCTAATTAATACTTGTTTCCTTCTTCCTTCCTTCCTTCCTTCCTTCCTTCCTTCCTTCCTTCCTTCCTTCCTTCCTTCCTTCCTTCCTTCCTTCCTTCCTTCCTTCCTTCCTTCCTTCCTTCCTTCCTTCCTTCCTTCCTTCCTTCCTTCCTTCCTTCCTTCCTTCCTTCCTTCCTTCTTTCCTTCCTTCCTTCCTTCCTTCCTTCCTTCCTTCCTTCCTTCCTTCCTTCCTTCCTTCCTTCCTTCCTCCCTCCCTCCCTCCCTCCCTTCCTCCCTCCCTTCCTCCCTCCCTCCCTCCCTTCCTTCCTTTTTCCTCCCTCCTCCTTCCCTGACTCTCTCTTCCTTCCTTTCCTCCTGTCCTCCTTCCTCCCTTCTTCCTTTCCTCTTTTCCTCCCTCCCTTCCTCTATTCTTTCTTTTCTTCCATTCCCCCTTCCTGAAAGGCCTTTTAAAGAGGACCACAAGATCAAAACTATTTTGATGATAAAACATTTTCCTTTCTAATATGGTAAAGATCGATAGCTATAACCCACATAAATGAAAGCTCTTTGGGAGTACCCAGTAATTTTGAAGAGTATAAAGGAATCCTAAGGCCCAAAAGCTTGAGAATTGTTGATATTGATTATCTCATTTGATGATGATGTTTTTCCTCATCTCCTGTTCCCCATTCCTTTGTATCCTGCATACATCATGCTTATTGTATCATCATATTCCTGTACCTTAGCTTGGCTTCTTTACAGTCCAATAACTTTATTTTGAGTCAGAAGACTTGCGCCTAAACCTGAGCTCTGCTACTCACTTGTGTGACCATGGGCAAGTCACTTAATCTGTGTGCCTCAGTACAATGTGTGCATCTGTAAAATGACACATATGGATCCCATGATCTGTAAGATCTAAATCTGTGATTTTCTCCTTGATTTCCTCCTTTATATCAATCTGCTAAGAGGCAGCTGGGTTGTACAAAAGATTAAAAACCTGGTGTTAGGAAGAGGTGAGTTCAAATGCCATCTTAGATACTTACTGGCTGTGCGATCATGAACAAATCACTTATCCTTCCTGTCCTTCAAGTAGATCTCTAAGATTTATAATTGTCGACTTTTGTGGTCCACATCAGCTAGCCTCAGTGGGTTTCCATACCAAAGAATATAGCATTCTGTTATACTCACAAGCTCATTGATGGGTTTCTTCAGCAGTTTTCTAGCTTTGAGTCTTTATTTAAGCCCACACCTAGCTCTCTCTCTTGCCAGGAAACTCTTAAGCCTTACCTGTCTCTACCACCCTACACATTAGTACTGGAAGTACATCTTCCTCTGTTTTCTCACCTAATCATTCCACGGGCATGCCTTGTCTGTCTACCCAATAAGATGGGAAGTTTCTAGAGTTTAGGGATTCTGCCTTCTTTTGTGGCAACCCCTGGTTTAGCAGAAACATCTCTAATACCTCACAAAGGTGGAAAGTGCACAGTACAATAATTTTTGGATTGAATTAAGTTGAGTTAAAATAAATTAGAATAGCTAGGTGGTATGTTGTATAGAATACCAGGCCTGGAGTCAAGAAAACTCATCTTTCTGAGTTCCAATCTAGTTTAAAAAAAATCTGGACAAGGCTCTTAACCCTGTTGGCCTCAGTTTCCTCATCTGTAAAGTGAGCTAGAGAAGGAAATGGCAAACTACTTCAGGATCTTTGCCAAGAAAACTCCAAATGGGATCGTGAAGAGTTGGATACCACTGAAAAAGGAAACACAAAAATAAGTTGAATGGAGATGAGTTGAATCAGGCTTTCAATCAACCTACTGGAAAAGAAAAGGATGAAATTATGAGAATCAGAGAGGGAATAGAACTCCTCAGGATCCTCTTTGCTACCTCCAAAAAGATTCCATCCAGTTGTGCCATTCTCCCTCACCACCTAGAAAACAATGCCCTGGGCTTTAAGTTAGTTTATCCTGTCTTTGGAGTAACATGGTTATTTCCTTTCTTGGCTCCCTTCCATTGACACACATACAATTAAAGGTAAATATAGTCCTGTTTGCCAGCCTGAGATGGCTGCTCTCAGCAGAGGGAGAGTGTTGAAAGAACAGGCACCGCAATTAGCCTCATCTTTGGGCTTGTTCACTGGGTATCTAGGCTACTCTGCCAGGGACATGCTTGTCTGCTATTCTGGGATATGGGGGCTGTGTTTGGGTTGGGGGTGAGGCTGAGAGGGGCACAATGCACATTTTAAAGACAGGAATGCAGCCCCAAATGGGGAGTCTGTGTGAGAATAGACGGTGATGAGAGGGGAGATTAAATATTTGAAAACCAATTCTTTGAGATGGCCTTAAGTTTTAATGAGGGAAGAGCCCATGGGTTGTCACAGCAACAGTGATAAACCACATTCCCTCTCTTGCAGACACACAGTGGCCCTGCACTTAATAGGAAAATGGATTGGCCAGTCTCATTTCCTTGTCTTTGGCTGTAGTCTGGCGGCTTGAAGCTGAGGAGTGTGATCTGTGATAAATAGAATTATATTTGCCAAGGACCATTCCCTTACCCTTTTTACCTCTCTTTTTGAATGCTTCTCTCCAACGAAGGTCCTTCTCTGCATTTCCAGGGACCCAGATGGAGAGGAAGAATTGTGAGATGCTCAGAGCACAACAGGGAATGGGGAATTTTAGAACTGAAAGAGATCTTAAAGCTTTTTTAGTCCAAACATCTCCGTTTACAGATGAGAAGACAAAGGCCCAGCATAGGGGAAGTTAAGTATCAAGTGCCCAAGGCCACATAATTATTAAGGGACAGAAATGGGATTTGAACCCAGATTTTGTGATGCCACATTCAGGCTTCCATCCACTATAGGAGTAAGGATTGAAGGGGGAAGGAAGAGACAGTTGGGTGCGATGAGCACAGAAAAGGATTGTCAAGAGATTCATTCAAGAGCCATGTAGATATGATCTGTAGTCCTTATGCCAAAGAAGTATGGTGTTCGAGAATTTTCTACATTGGGTATTTCTGTTTTTCTTTGAAGATATTTGCTATATCTTTTACTGTCTATCCCTATCCCTTTGGGAATGGTTGTTGTGCTTTCATTCCCTCCAAGGTGGTTTGTTTTGTTTTACAATAATGATTTTCTTTTGAGTCAAAAACTTGTTGTTTTTCCAGAGAAAGGGACCAAGGGGAAGCAGCATCAACTGCATCATTGAGAGGCAGTGATTGGGAAGGGAGAAGGCCCCTCTTCTTCAATGACAGATTGGGAAGCTATGTTTTTAGGAAGATTGGATGTTAAATTTTGAGCCAAAAGGGACTTTGAGGCCATCTAGGTCAACCTCTTTATTTGACAGATGAAGAAGCTAAGGCCAAGAGAAGTGAAATACTCAAGTACACAAGGGATAGTTAACATCAAATTCAGGTCTTCTGAATATAAAGCCCACACTCTTTTTATGGCCCCAGCCACCAAGGGCCATATTTCTGGACTAATAATGGGGAAAAGAATATTAGTAAAAGTGAGGGATGGAATCCATGATCTTCTGTGATCCTGTGTAAGTCTACTAGGTACAAGCCCCACTAATATCCTTAATTGATCCAAACCCTACCAACATCTGGGGACTTTCTCCTATGTTTACCCAGATAGTCCCACACAGTTCTAAATATGCCCCACTCTTTCTGCCTGATTTTCCAATGGAAAGAATACTTTTTTGGTGGGGGTAAAAGCAAATTACCCACAAAAAAACTATGCTGGAAGAAATGCTACATTCTTCAAGTTGATCCAGATGGGAGTAACACGAAGAAACATTTCAAAAAATATGAAAATACTTTCTGTCACACTAGACTTTTAAGAACAGCTTCAAAATGGTTGTCCAAATGTAGCCCATTTTCTGGGGATCTCTCCAAACTTGTGGGTTGAGGTCTCAGTGAATAGCTGCTACATCAGATCCTAGGGATAATACTACTACTATTAGAACTATAATTCATGAGCCCCCACTGGTGTACCTGTTAATAGACATATTAGCTCAAAGCAAAGGTATTTACTCAAATGGCAAAACAACAATAGTAGCTACAAAATATTTATTTCCCCTACTTCCATTTCTCTACCTCCCCCCTACTCCTAAAAGCCATAGTGCACTCTTGTCTTACACACAGTATCTGTAAGAAAAGCATTCATGACTTTAGAGTACAATAGTAGTGAATTATACACGTAGGCAACACATGAGCCAAGACAACACCCAACTCTAGAACTGCAGAGTCCAGAAATCCTTTCTCTCCTGCTAAAGGTCTCTCTGTGGCACAACTTATAATTTCCAGAGTTACTTTTCTTTTGAGACTGTAACTGTCTCTCTTCTCTATTGCCCATGGTCATGCTCCCTCAAGTGACTGTCTCTTTATTTGTATCTATCTGGATTATATGCCTGTGCTCCCCGCTGCATGTAATATCTCCTACTATTTGCATAGTATTGTGCAAGAGAGCTACTCAAATAGGAGGAGATATGACTTTTTAGGAAGGAAAGAAATCCCCTTCTCCTCCCCTAATCCTTTTCCCAGAGGGATTCCTCCGCTTCTGGGTCCCAGTTTGGAACTACCTCAAATTGTCCAATTAAACTTGCTATTTAAAGCCCTGCAAAAGTGTTTCCAATTTTTTGATCATCTAGGGAAGTGAGGTTACTCCTTTAAATTTTGTTAGAGAAAGGCATATTGCCAAAGGATCACTGGGTGTGGCTACACGTTTACAGTTAGTTCAACATCTGTTACTACACTAAAACCTTCAGCTGATCCCAAATACCGTGACTATATTAACTGAGTTTGGATGAAAATTAACATTCCTTCTCCCTGACACAAAATTATCCATAGTGGTGGTAGAGGGCGACCATTTGGGCCAAGTGCTCTCATCCAGAGAAACCCCAAGATGGACTTCTTCTTGGCCTTAGGTTAGGTACTTTAAAGATTCAGAAGTGTGGACTGTCAGCAATTTTGAGCTTCTTGGTGCCCCAAGTCCAAGAGACAACCTCTAATGATGGAAACTCAAGCTTTGGCAGCAAACAAAAACTCTGTGACTTCATTTCTCCCCTGACGCCATTGAGTCTCAAAGCTAGCCAGACAACTTCACACTGGCTCCTTTTCTTTTGTCTTCATTGGCTTTCTGCCCTTTGTTTTTTCCATCAAAATCCTTGAATGAAGGATAATAGGAATAGAATGAAGAAAAACAGAACTATCTGATGGGGATGAGGTTTAAGATGCACCCATCAGAGGATCCTGGGTCAGATTCTCCTATAGTTGGTTGAACTCTGGGAGTTATGGTCTTTAGACTTGAACATTCAGATCAAATTTGGTGCTCTTTAGAAAGCCTGGTAGAATTCAGGTTATTTGGGAATTAGCTCATATTGTCAAACCTTGAGCTAAAATTACCTTTTGAGAAATCTCATTGATGCTACAATTAAATTGATTTGGGTTTTGTTATTGATAATTATAGTAGGTTGGCTCTCTTCATGTCCTGGTGTTTGTGGAATAGATTTTCTTTCAGATTTCCTCCCTTAGAACTTCCATCTGTGGTGGAAATGAGCCACTCATATTCCATCAGAATTAGTGTAATAATAATAACAATAATGATAAACTCACATTTCTATAGTGTTTTAATACTGGCAGAAGGCTTTCACTACAATAGCCGTGTGAGGTAGGCACTACATATATTAATGTTCCCGTTTGACAGATTGGTAAACTGAGACATTGAGAAGTTAAGTGACTAACTTGGAAGTACTCGAGTTGTATTCAAGCACATGCCACCTGATTCCAAGACCAGCACTTTTCCACCACTCTAGGCTGCTTCTGGGCATGACTGGACCATATCTATTAGACTTTTGAACTTTATAAAGTCCTTGATACTCACTGTTCCTAGAGTATCCCTATTTCCTGTTTTAGTAGAATGGGACTCAGAAGGCTCAGCATGACTGCAAGCCGAATTCATTTTTCATCTCTTTGCCTCAGTTCCCTTGAGGTATCTACATTTTTCAGTTATGAACCTTATGATCAAGAATCCTTGTCTGTGTGTGGGAAGCGTGAATTTAATTATAGAATTAGTTACATTTAGCTTCAGTTATCATCACTAATTGACCAAAGCCTGTTAGCATGACACTTGGCAGCAGGAAGTTACACAATTGCATTGGGGGCCTGGTGGACATGGCCTATTGGCTAACTAGTTCATGTGTTCTAGCTAATTGGGTAAAAAGGGTTACGATTTGTTTTTGTTTTTGACTAAAAGTCTCCAGCAATACTCATCCTTCTCAGGAAGTATCTCTAAGGTATTTCTCTAATATGAAGCTTCCTTGAATAGCTGGTATCATATCCTGACTCTCCTACTTAGTAGGTTTATGCCCTTGGTCAAGTCACTTAACAAGCATAATAACAGAGGTAGCTCCAATATGGTACCCAGAGACAGCAGATATCTTGAACTTGAGAATTCTGAGCGTCAGTGGGCTGTGCTGATTGAGTGTTTCCACTAAGTTTGGCATCAATATGGTATGATCAGGTTCCCAAAGAGGGGCAAACTGACCCAAACTGGAAATGGAGCAGATCAAAACAGGACAAGGCTTTTGAGCAGCATCTTCTCTTACAGCCAGGAGACACCGTTATCATCATCATCATCATAGCTACCATTTATAAAATGCTTTAAGGAGATTTTATCCTTAGCATGTGAAATCATGGCTGGCCAATCTGGGCTCTAATCTGATTGTTGAGGTCCTCTAGGACTTTTTAAACTCCATCATGTAGGGTTCTTCTCTAATCTCATGCTGGGGACGGGCATAGCTTGGCCTTTCCCTTGGCAAAGGAAGAGTCACTTGTCACAAGTGGCACTTTACATCCTTACAGGATGGAAGGAGATAAGAACACACTGAAACATTTGATTATCCCTCCAAAATGTAGGCAAGGTTACTTCTTGTTTGGGGCATCTGCTCTAGGATTTGGAATGAGAATTATAATAAGGATGACGTTGTTGTTTAGTCATGTCTGACTCTTTTGAGACCCTATTTAAGGTTTTCTTGAGTGGTTTTCCATTTCCTTCTCCGGTTCATTTCAGAGACGAAGAAACTGAGGCAAACAAGGTTAAGTAGCTTGCCCAAGGTCACATAGCAGGATTTGAACTCATGAAGAAGACGAGTGTTCCTGATTCCAAGCCTGGTGCTCTATTCATTGCACCACCTGATTGCCCCAAATAATTCTGACTAGCAATTCTCCAATGTGTCATTGGGTTTTTATAACATCCTTTATAAAGTATTCAATCAAAATGAGGATTCTTGATGGATACTCAAGAATTTGGGGTGGATGCTCTCCAGAATCCTGCTTCTTGGTCCTTCGAGGCACCTAGATGGTATAGTGCCTGAGGCACTAGACTTTGGATTGGGGAGACCCAAGTTCATACACTAGCTGTATGAATCACTGAACCTTCTCTGCCTTTACAAGTGATGGGGATAATAACCTCCCAGGGTTGTTGAGAAGATCAAATGGGATATTTGTAAAGTGCTTTGTAAACCTTAAAGTTCTATGTCAGTTCTAGCTCTTTCCCTTTTTTTCCTCCTCTTACTCCTGCCCTTTGAATCATTTATAAATTATCTGCTGTGCTCAAGGCCCCATGCTAGGCTCTGATAAATTCAGAAAGGAATAGTGTCCCAAGGAGATGACTGGGAGGACAGAACATGTGTACAGGTAAGGAGGGAATGTCCTGAAAGTTTTAGCAGCTGTCCTGAGACTCTTGGGATATGCTGTATGATACCAGGGAAAGAATGAAAGAGACAAAGGAGAGATCAGACAAAGTTCTAGGAACATTTGAGGAAGAAGAGCATGAGCAGCCAATTCATAAAAGGATCATGGAAGGGGAATGCTGATGGGACCCATGGAGATTTGCTAGGCATTTGGAGGTAGGATGGTGGAGATCAAGGAAAGAGATTTGGGCTAGCCTGGTAGATATGGGAGTCATTTTCAGGGAGATGACAACTGAGAACAGATATATTCAGCAAAAGAGAGCATTGAGACCCAGAACCAAGATCTGAGGGACATCCTTGATCGTGTACCTGGAAATGAAGATGACCTAGGAAAGGACACTGAGAAACAAGGGGATCAGGCATGTCAGAGAATCAGGAGAGGGCAGTGTTAAGGACAAGTGTTGAGAAGCCAAGGGAAAAGTGAGCATCCACCAATGACTGATGTCAAAAGCTAAAGCAGGGGCCAGCTAGGTGGTTCAGTCAGTGGATAGAGAACCAGGTCTAGAGATGGGAGGTCCCAAGTTCACATCTGGAATCAGATACTTTATACCTGTGTGACCCTGGACAAGACACTTAACCCCCATTGCTTTGCCTAATGCTTTGGAACCAATATACAGTATTAATTCTAAGGTGGAAGGTAAGAGATTAAAAAAACAGACCAACTAATATAGGCATTAGCAACTGAGGAAACCAGGGAAGACTTCCTGTACAAAGTGGGATTTGAGTTTAGTCTTTTTTTAAAACCCTTACCTTCCTCTTAGAATTCATACTAAATATTGGTTCCAAGGCAGAAGAGAGGTAAGGGCTAGGCAACAAGGGTTAAGTGACTTGCCCAAGGTCATACAGCTAGGAAATGTCAGAAGCCAGATTCAAAACCAGGTCCTGACTCCCATCCTAGTGCTCTATCCACTGTGTTTCCTAGTTCCTCCTTTGATTTTAGTTATAAAGAAAGCCAGGGAAAAGTCTTTCCATTTTCTAAAAATCAAAATTGCTTTTTTTAAATCTGATCTTAAAAAATAAAATCAAATGAATGTTTCAGAAGATCATTTTCTATTATGGGGAACAGTTTAACTTCCCACCCAAATGGGGGTAAAGAGGTATGGACTGCCTCTTGTGAGGATCAAACGAGGTCATGTGTGCAAAGAACTGACAGCCATAAAACACCAAAAAAATCTGAGCTATTCTAACTTGAATTTTAAGTGTGGAAGAACAACGTCCACAAAGAGATAATAATAAGCCTGTTGTCTTTGGGGAGGACAGAGTAGGGAAGATCTGGCTGGAGTGGAAGATATGTGAATGGAGAGGTCAGATGGGAAGGTAGGGGAGGGCCAGATTGCTGAGGGCTTTGAATGCTGAGCCAAGAAGTTGGAAGTCGTCCCATTGGCAATGGGGAGTCGTGGTGGCTTGTTGATTTTTCAGAAAAAGGACCTTTATGGCTTTCCTCTTGAGCTTCTTCTTTAATCCAGGACATAGCATGGTATTTACCTTGGACTGAAGTCCTGTAGTTAATAATTCAGACCCATTATAGTTAAAAGCTTAGTCTTTTTTTTTTAAATAAAAACTCTTACCTTCTCTCTCTTTTTTAAAAAGTTTATTTATTTGTTTGTTTGTCTTACCTTTTCTCTTAGAATCCATACTGTGTGTTGGTTCTAAGGGAAAAAATGGCAAGGGTTAGGCAATCAGGTTTAGGTGATTTTTTCCCAGGGTCATACAGCTCTAGGAAGTGTCTGAGGTCAGATTTGAACCTAGGAATCCCATCTCTAGACCTGCTCTTTCCACTGAGCCACCAGGCTGCCCTGGAAAGCTTAGTCTAAAAGCAATTGTTTTCTTTCCCAGGCCCTTGGCATGGTTACTGCTCCCTAACCACAATAATAGGGTTCTGTGGCTCATATAAAGGTGCTATTCTAGACCAATTCTTTAATTATGTGCAACCAAGATGGTGGCACACTGATCCGGCTGCCCTCTCCTTGCCACCAGATAGCCATGTTTATCCTTCTATGGCTTATTTGTGGATATTTGTTTGCCCATCTTCTTTCCTATTAGATTGTGAAGTCCTGGGATGGCTTTGGTTTTCTTTGTAGCATCAGTGCCTGGCACAGAATGACCACTTAATAAATGCCCGTTGGCTTGACTTGAGAGCATTGTCCTGGGCTAGAGGTACAAAAGAAAACCAACAGACCCCTGAAGAGGATTTTCTCAGCATGACAACTTTTTTTTAATCCATTACCTGCCATCTTAGAATCAATACTATGCATTGGTTCCAAGGCAGAAGAGTAATAAGGACTAAGCAATGGAGGTTAAGTGACTTGCCCAGGGTCACACAGCTAGGAAGAGTCTAAGGCCAGATTTGAACTTTGAATCAGTGGCTTTCAATCCACTGAGCTCCATCACCCCCCCCCTCACCATATTGATTCTAAGACAGAAAATGAGGCGCTTTTTTTTTTTAATTAAAAAATTGATGTATGGGAACAGCTCAATGTGAAGTCACTTAACTCCCATTGTGTAGCCCTTAAATTCTTCTACCTTGGAACCAATACAATTCTAAGATGGAAGATAACAGTTTTAAAAGAAAGAAAAAAGAGCATTGGACATGGAATCTAAATTGGTGAATTTGAGTACTGACCCACAGTAGTTGTGTGATTTTGGACAAGACACGGGGGCTCCCCGAGAATCATTTTCCTCATCTGTAAAATGGGGGCTCCTGATTAGAGCAATAAGGGAACTTACGTGAACCCCTCAGATTGAAGACATCTGCAGATACAAGGTGGAACATTTGTGCTATTTAGGAAATAAACTTGGTGAGGCTTTGACTTGTGTGCTTACATCCAGGCAGTCTGTGGAAAAGGAAAGGAGGGAAAGGAAGGAGGTTTCCTTAAACAAGGACTGTGGGGCTTGTAAAGCTGATGCAGAGCAGCTATGAGGTGGTGGGAGAGGGGGACGCAGCGGGCAGAAGGGCAGGCTCTGAATTGAGGACCCAATGGAAACACCTTGACTTGCTATCATCAGGCGTTTCTCATCTGCCATGTCTTAATCAGTAATTTGCCTGATGTCCCAATAGCTTCATTAGAAATGCCAGATGGCTGACGCTGGCCCTCCCTTCCCCTGCTGCCCCCGGATTTTAATTATGTTTTGTGTACAGTAGGTGCAGAGCTCAGAGCTCACCCACATTTTGCCCCAGGGCTAAAGAAAGGACCCTGACTAGCCTGTACACGGGGGTCCTTGTAGAATGTGTTTCTCCCAAGGATCTAACCTGAGTCCCTGGCACAGTCACAGCCCTAAAAATAACCCCAGTATTTTTAGCCCATCTTAACATAAGAGCATCTAAAAAAACAGGTCTTCTAGGCAGCCAGTTGTGGAGGTGGCATTTTCTAGGCTCTTGCAACCATGCAACAGGCAATAGAGAATGCCCACAGGGTAGCTTTGGGGGGGGGGGGAGGCTGGGGACCTGTAGGAGTGGCAGAGACTGGAGAAAGATCAGCAGACTCTTTCTGTCTCCAGAGAGTGGACAGAAGTGTTGCTGACAAAAACGAAGCAGCCTCATGATGCTGGATTCCCTAGCGCATAGTGGGTACAGAATGTTAAGTTAACTGGCAAAGGTGGGTTTTACCCTCAAATCTCCCCAGCCCTGGAACCCAGGGCCCTTTCCACTTCACTCCCCTGTCTTTGATTCCCAGTTTCAATGTAGCTATCTGTGTTAGAATCTCTTCTCGACATTGGGACACAAAGTGGGAGAAAAGAGAGTCCCTGCTCTCAAGAAACTTCCAGTCTAACAAGAGAAACAACTTGTAAAAACTGTGCAAACAAGATGAATATAGGATAAATTGGGGGTAGCCAAAAATCACTTCTCTAAGCCCCAGTTTCTCCATCCCAGATGAGAAGATTTGATGATCCAGGTCCCTTTCGGTTCCAGATCTGTGATCATATGAGTAAGGTCTCAGTTTCCCCATCTGTAAAATGAAGAGGTTAGACTAGATGACCTAGATACCTTCAGATATCAAATCTATGATCCTGTGAGCGATACTTCAATTCCTCATCTACAAAATGGGGGGGGCAGACTAGATAAAATCTAAGATACCTTCCATCTCTAAAGACTACAAAGCTGACTATTGTTGGGGTACAAGAGAGATAACAGTCCTTGACTTGGGTGACAACAGCTTCCTCCCCTGGGCCACCTGGCAGCTGGTACTACTCTCTGCTGGGCACAGCCCAAGAACCCAAATATCCCATCATCCAGTGTTTCCTGTCTGCCTTTCCTCAGCCTCTCCTGCCAGTTCTGTAAACATTAAAGCCTTCTATAACTGAGTTATTCTAGTAAATAAGAAAAAATGGTAGCCTCTTCCATTTACCTAGCATAAATTGCTGCTCCCCCTGGACAAATAGGTGGGGGGCAGCAGGGTTCAAGAGGTGGGGGGCAGCAGGGTTCAAGACTGGTTTCACCTCTAGTTATTCCTCCCAATCAAAGGTCTGACACATTTCTAAGGACCTACAGAAACTAGATCACATTCTCAGTGAGAATAGCTGACATTTGCATATATCTCATTGGAGCCATTAGATTATAAACTCCTTGAAGGGAGGAATTGGTTTTCATTTCCATTTTATTAATTTTGTCTCTAGTATTTAGCACAGTGCCAGGCACGTACTTGGAGCTTAATTTATGTTGATTGATCCTCACAAGACCTCTTTGAGATTAATCTGGGTATTATTCCAATATAGGAGGAAATTAAGGTTTAGGGAAATTCTAAGTGACTTAGCTAAGATCACACAGCCTCGAAAGGGCAGAAGTGAGATTTGAAACCAGGTCTTCCTGATGTCAAGGCCAGCAGTCTTTCACGTAAACCACAGCATCTCATTCACATAAAAATGAAACAGAGAAAGCCACGAGGCGAGCCACAGAGACCCACTGGAAGAATCAGATGTCAGAGCCTGGCTGTAACCATTAGGCTCTACTGTCCTATAAACAGAACTGGAGCAAATAGTTTGCTAAAATGCCTCCACTGTTAGCACCTTCAAAGCATCCCGTGCTTTCTCCTCCCTTTTGCTATCCATCAACATTATCTTCATGGAAGTGGATCTGTCCACATTTGGTTTGGGGCCAGATGGTCTAGCTAAGTTATGCCAAAGGTTAGTCAGGAGATGGCCAAGAAGGGAAGGATGTTGTGGTCTTTCAGCTCCTCAAAGTGTTACCATTTGGAAAGGCAGCCCTGGATGGTGCCTGGTCGAATCACTCTTATGGTCTGCCAACATTCTGGTGAGTAAAAGTGGCCAAATTACATCAGGGCTGCCCTGGGAGAAGAAAGGGTGGGTAAGCCCAGGGGCTTGGGCACAGCCAAGGAAAGTACATTTGTTGGGGGCAGCGGGGTGGCTCAGTGGATTGAGAGCCAGGTCTAGAGATGGGACGTCCTGGGTTTAAATTTGGCCTCAGACACTTCCCAGCTGTATGACCCTGGGCAAGTCACTTGACCCCCATTGCCCAGCCCTTACCATTCTTATGCCTTGGAACCAATACTTTGTATTGATTCTAAGATGGAAGGTGAGGGTTTAAAAAAAAATTCTAGCAAATCACTTAACCCCCATTGCCTAGCCCTTATCATTTGCGTAGCCCCCACCTGCTCCAGTCCTGCACTAGGGATGGGTAAAGGAGGTGGCTGGAGGCTGGCTCTGTGATTAACCAGCTTAGCTAGCTTACCTGGGCCAAGGACTACGCTTAGCTAAAAATAGCCTCAGAGTGAGCATATTGGTTTTACCCATCTGGGATTACTACCTAATTATGTATTAACAGGGAGGGGACAGGAACTTCCCACTCCAGGCCCCTCCAGTTCCCCACCAGCAGCCGCAGGCCCCGCTTTATAGCAGCAACTAGACCTCGGGAAACCTTTGGAAAGAGTCTCTGTAACTGGCACTTAAGGACGGGTTTTATCAGAGCAATAAACACCTGGTGAGAAAATAACAAGTCCTTTGTTATAAGCTGCAAACCCCCTGATTTCCAAAAGCAGCTGAGGCTAAATCGAGTGGTACTTTCAGCCTCTGCCTATCCACGGCCACAAAAAATAGATTTTATACAGCGAGACGAGAGGGCAGAGCCAGGCTGAGGAAGCAGGGAGAGGCAGAAGCAGAAGAGGATCAGAAGGGACCTTAGAAAGCATCTCTTCTCACCCCCTTATTTCACTGTTGAGAAAATAGAAGCCCAGAGTTGGGGAAGGGTCTTGTTCAAGATTACCCAACTCACGGACCAAGGATTTGAACATCGGTTTCTGTTATTTTCTAAAACCCTTATCTTTAGTCTTAGAATTGATATTAAGTATTGGTTCCAAGGAAGAAGACGGGGGAGGGCTAGGCAGCTGGGGTTAAGTGACTTGCCCAGGATCTCACAGCTAGGAAGTGTTTGAGGTCAGATTTGAACCCAGGGCATCCTATTTTCAGACTTGATACTCTATACACTGAGTTACCTAGATGCCTCAGAATAGAGGTCTTTTAGTCTGCTAGAGTTCTCAAGGCATTATTTTCTCTACCGCCTCACCTCCAACATCCACACCCCCACACACCATCATTTTATTTTTTTTAAACCATTACCTTCCATCTTAGAATTAATATTGGGTATTGGTTCTAAGGCAGAAGAGTGGTAACACCCCATCATTTAACTGGTTGGATGGACTTCATCCGGAGGTCTGAGTTTTGGGGATTCTTATTAATCCAAGTAAATGGAGATAGAAAAACAATGTAAATATTAATTAAGTACCATGCTAAGCATGGAGGATACCATTAATTAAAAAGTGATAGCCCCTGCCTTCAAGGAGCTTCTAATCTAATGGGAGAAGACAATACTTAAAAGGACGCAGGAAAGAGGTGGTGGGAATTGGGGAGGAAAATAGGGGTTTTCTGACTCAGGAGTATCTTGTTCTATGAAATTGAAACGAGGCAGAGCAGTAGATACACTGACGTGTGCCCCAAAATCCAGTGTTTGGCTTTATTTTATAAAAGAAGGCATTGGGAGGACTTTGGTACTCCAACCTCCAGTCCTCTAGCCAGAAGGGAGAGCAACTCCCTACATGAGGTGGTAAATCTGTCCAAGCTTGGGTTAGCTGCATGATGATGAGATTAGACTTGATGAGCTGAAGCTAGGAGAAAAGCATCTTATCCCTGTGGAATCCAAACCAGTGGAAGGAGCTAAGTAGTATTTGAAAGGTAATTGGTTGGTACACAGATACTAACAATGGGGACTTGCTCTCTTCAGAATGGTGGGCTCTGGGCAAGTCTCAGAAAGTGCTTTGACAGTCAGTCAAAAAGCATTTATTAAAGGACAGCTAGGTGGCAACCTGGAGTTGGAAGGACCTGAGTTCAGATCTAGCCTCAGACACTTCCTCACTTTGTGACCCTGGGCAAATCCCTTAACCTTGCTTGCCTAGCCCTTACCCATTTGCCTTTGAGTTGTTATTAAGATAGAGAGTAAAGGTTTAAAAAATATATTAAGGGTTAACTGTGTGTCAGGCATGATGCTAAGCTCTAGGGATACAATGAAAGGCAAATACCAGTCCCTGCCCTCAAGGAGCTTGCATTCTAATTCAGAATACCAACAACCATGTGTGTAGAAGATTGTGTGTGTGTGTGTGTGTGTGTGTGTGTGTGTGTGTGCAGAGCAGAAGCAAAATCTCCTCCACTCTGGTCCCTCTGGGGGCATGCAGCCACCAGAGGGCAGTGCCAGGGTACCATGGGACAGTTCCCAGCCTCTGGACGTGGGTCTCCCAGATTTTAGCCCAGCTCTGGACAGAAAAGAAGACTTTGGAAAAGCAATCTGGGATGTGTGTGTGTGTGTCTTTCTTTCCCTAACCAGCCTCCACCCCGGAAGAGGTGGGGGTTGCCATGGCGACTGAAGAAAAGAAACTTGTTTTCTGAATGCTCAGTGACTGGTTGTCCCCATCTCCTTTTGTTTTTCACTCCTCCGTGAGATGGTTAGGGAACCTGCTTCCTTAGGAGTCTGTTGTTGGCGAGGGGTTTGCCTTGACGTTCAGATTAAATTCCACTTAGCCTCTCTCGGTTATTATCCTTGCAACCAAGCATTGTTGGGATTGGAGCAAAATTCAGTGTTTCAGCAAGGACTTATGAAATGCCTACTATGTGCCAGATACTTCTAGGCATGGGGAATTCAAAGTCAAAACAACTAAAATAGTCCCTCCCTTGAAGGAGCCTACATTCTACCAAGGGGAAAAATTGGTGTAGAGAAAAGGCTCTGGATTGGAAGGACTGGGGTACAGGTTTCAGCTCCAGATGACCCCGGGTGAGGTGATGAAGGGGGGTGTGTGTGATTATTATATATATAATATATATTATAATAATATAATATATTATATAATAATATAATATATAATAAATAATAATTATAATACATATAATTATTTCATTTTTCTGTGTGTATATCTATGTGGTGGGTAGAATCCTATAAAACACTATACTATACGGATATGAAAAATAAAGAAAAAACATAAAACCCTGAATTTAGGGATCATCAAAAGCTTAGGTATTACTCTGTTGGCATTAGGATTGGAACACACACACAACCAGAAGAAATTTTAACAAACCAGTCACTGGGAATTCAATTTATTCTAGTCATTCATTAAAAAAAAACAACAAATAACAGACATATACGGCTCTCCAGTTTCTTTGCTTCTTGCATCCCTGTTCTTGCCTTTCTTAAACCCTCAATTCTTGTTCTGAGTAAACAACTTTGCTTTGCCTTTAAACCAAATGCTCAGGAAGTCCTGTTGTCTGTCCAAGAGCCATGGCAGAGGCTTTTCCTCCGATGACTCTCTCCAGGATGTAGATTAATGCTTCCTAGCACTTCCTCCCCATCTCATCTTCTCCAGAGGCCCATAACCATCTGAAAGATTGATTGGCAAGTCATTAGGTCGCTAAAGGCCTGGGGAGTGTCTCTAGCCCTGGCCTGGAAAAGCTAAGTACCCTTTGGAAAGGGCTGGGAAAGTGGGGTGGGCGGGCCAGGGCTCAGCAGGATTTGGTGGGGGTGAGGGGGGTGGAGAGGAAGAAACAGATGGTCGCTTGGTGGGGGATCTAGTTTCCCCTAAGAAGTCTTCTTGCTCTGGGGCACCATTCTCAGCATTCTCAATTAGCATCCACAGGGTCTATCTAGCATTCTGTAATAGAGTCTCAGAGAGTCAAATACTTATAGATTAGGTATGGTTTTTGCCCTTGAGAAGTTTGTAAACTGGTAAGAGATAAGGAGGATGAGCTTTTTTTGTTATCTTAAATATATATATATATATATATATATGTATGTATATGTATATACATAACATTTAATAAGCTTTTATTAAGAGTATCTGTACCATGCAAAGTACTATCCTGGGTGCCAGGAGAAAAATCAATCCATCAATCAATAAATATCTATTAAAAGTCATTTAAGAAGCATTCATTAAGTCCCTACACTGTGCTAGGTCCTGTGGACACAAATACAGAGAATGAAACAATCCTGACTCTCAATGACCTTACATTCTATCCTGGAAGACAAGTCTTGCCTTCCAGGAACTTAAAATTTTACTGTCTTCCTTATGAGGTTATTTCCAATTTTTCCTGAATAAACAAGATGTTCCAGAAGTCTTAAATGAAAATACTGCCTGCCAGGGAGCAAAGGATAATATGATCAGGGCACAAAGGCAACCCAGGAAACTGACAGAAAATACTTTGAGGAGGAAGAGAGATCACTTTCAGTTTAGGGGATCAGGGAGGGCTTTGTCCTGGACCCTCCTTTCCTCTCCCTTTTTGTGATTTCTCTTGGTATTCTCATTATCTCCCATATTATTATTATTATTATTATTAGTTATTATCTCTGTGCAGAACATTTCCAGAAATATTTTTCCAGCCTCAACCTCTCTCCTAACCTCCACTCTCAAATTTCTAATTGCCTACTGAACTTTTTAAATCAGATGCCTTGTGATTACCTTAAATTCAACATGTCCCAAAACAGAACTAATTTTCTTTTCCCCAAACTTCCCTTCTTTTTAACTTCTCTTTTTCTGTCAGTCATAGCACCATCCCTCCCTCACCCTCAAATCTTCACTCTCTCTTAGTTTCTTCCCCCTATATCCAATCAAGGCCTCTCATTTATCCCTTCATAGCACCTCCCATCTTTCTTCAGGCACTGTCACTGTCTGGATGCAGGTCCTCATCAGGCCTGAACTATTGAAATAGCTTTCTGATTGGCCTTTCTGCTTCAAGTCTTTCCCCACTCAGCTATCAAAGTGATCATGTCACTCTCCCATTAAGTAAACTCTAGTGGCTCCCTACTGGGAAGCCACTATTAGGTCCCACCAAATTCATCTTATTGGGAGGGGAAAAAAATACACCATTGAGTTTTTAAAATGTATTTTATTTTACTTATTTTTATTCTAAACATAAACAGCAAAAAAAATTCCATATTTTTATCAGAACACTCAAGAAATTTTAAGTTAAAAAAAAAATTGCCTTCTGGCTTGGAAACTAAGTATTGGTTCCAAAGCAGAAGAGCAGTTAGGACCAGACAGCTGGATTTAAGTGACTTTCCTCATCTCACACAGCTGGGAAATGCTTCAGGTCAGATTTGAACCTAGGATTTCACAACTCTAGCCCTGGTCTCCTATCACTGTGTTTCCTTAGGTGACTCTCTCCAGGAGGTAGATTAATGCTTCCTAGCACTTCCTCCCCATCTCATCTTCTCCAGAGGCCCATAACCATCTGAAAGATTGATTGACACGTTATTAGGTTGCTAAAGGCCTGGGGACTATCTCTAGCCCTGAAGTGAAGAACCCTTTGGAAAGGGCTGGGTAAATGGGGTGGGTGGGCCAGGCTCAGCAGGATTTGGTCCAGAGTGCTACCTGGCAAGCAGAATTTTCATTTAAGACCTCTGGAACACTTTGTATATTCAGGAAAAATTGGAAATAACCTCATAAGGAAGACACTAAAATTTTAAGTTCCTGGAAGGCAAGACTTGTCTTGTTTTCCAGGATAGAATGTAAGGTCCTTGAGAGTTAGGATTGTTTCATTCTTTGTATTTGTATCCATAGGACCTAGCACAGAGGTTTTAAAACCCTTCATAACTTGGCCCCTTCCTAACTTTCTAACCTTATACCTTACTCCCCTCTACCTGCTTAGGAATCCAGTGACAGTATCCTCCTTCCTACTCTTCTCACAAAATTCTCCAGCTGCTATCTCTTGGAATTTTCACTTACTACCTGCTATTCCTGGAATTCCCTTCTTCCTTATCTCAGCCACCTAATTTCTGTGGTTTCCTTCAAGTCCCTGCTAAAGTCCTATCTTCCATTGGAAGCCCTTCCCAATTTCCCCTAATGCTAGTGCCTTTCCTCAGTTAATTTTCTCCTATTTATTTTGTATTTACCTTGTTTGAATCTCTCCCTCCCTCCTCATCCTCATCCTCCTCCTCTTCCTCCTCCCTTCTTCTTCTTCTTCTCCTCCTTCTCCTTCTCCTTCTCCTTCTCCTTCTCCTTCTCCTTCTCCTTCTCCTTCTTCTCCTTCTCCTTCTCCTTCTTCTCCTTCTCCTTCTCCTTCTCCTCCTTCTCCTTCTCCTTCTCCTTCTTCTTCTTCTTCTTCTTCTTCTTCTTCTTCTTCTTCTTCTTCTTCTTCTTCTTCTTCTTCTTCTTCTTCTTCTTCTTCTTCTTCTCCTTCTCCTTCTCCTTCTTCTCCTTCTTCTTCTACTTCTTCTTCTTCTTCTTCTTCTTCTTCTTCTTCTTCTTCTTCTTCTTCTTCTTCTTCTTCTTCTTCTTCTTCTTCTTCTTCTTCTTCTCTCTCTCTCTCTCTCTCTCTCTCTCTCTCTCTCTCTCTCTCTCAACTCCCTCCTTGAGGCTAAGGACTGGTGTTTTTGGCTTTTCTTTGTATTTCTAATACTTAATATTGTGCTCAGTTCATATTAGGCACTTAATAAATTCTTGATTTAAAGGAATCTTCTGAGATGAAGAGATATCAGATTTTGAAGGAGGATGGTAACAGATGGAAGATGAGAAAGGCATGCATTCCAGGCATAGGGATAGCTTCAATAAGGGTGAATACTATAGAATCCTGCTCTAGTTGGATAGCCAATATTTAACCTAACTCTGTGTGTGTGGGAAGGGTGTACGTGTAATATGAGGATAAATGAATGAATGAGTGAAAAGGCATTTACTACATGCCAGGCACTATACTAAGTGCTATGGCTCCAAATTCAGAAAACAAGGCAATCCCTCTGCCCTCAAAGAGCTTACATGATAATAGGAGAAGGCAATACATATAGGCAAATTGTTGGTCAGGAAGGTGTGTTTTGATCTGGGAAGTCCAAAGATGGCAAGTAGAATCATAGGAAAATTTGTGTCATACAAAGAAGATGGTCAGAGTGCTTTGTCACCAGTGACAACGACTGGGACTGGCCAGTTGGGCAAAGCTGGGAGAGAGAATTTTTTTGCAAAGATACTGGAGTGGCTTGCCTTTCCTTCTCTAGCTCGTTTCACAGATGAGGAAACATAGGTAAGCAAGTTTAAATGACTTGTCCAGGGTCACACAGCTGGTGTCTGAAGCTGTATTTGAACTCAGGAAACTTCCTGATTCCAAAAGAAATTCACATATCAAGCACTGAGATGAACAGCATGTTGTGTATAGTATACAGTTACTGAACACTGTACGTTAGCTTGGTAAATGAATTTTGAATGTTCTGTTCATATGAATGGCATTGACTAATATGTATGTATAGTGACGGATATGAATATCATATATCAACACAGGGATCCTATTTCTGTATCTACTCAATGAGAATTTGGAGCAAGGATACACACAGACACATACACACAGCATCACTACCAACATCCATTTATCCATCTCTGCACTAAGTCTGGAAGTCTGGCTTGTTATCAATGAACCCACGTGAGACGGACTTTCCGTGCTGGAGTGAAACACACCTGTGATTCAGCAGCAGCTTCATTGTTTCATATATAGATAGACAGATTATATATACATATGAAAAATATTTTAATAGGATTACAGAAATTCTTTTTGTGGTATCAAAGAATTGGAAACAAAGTAGGTACCCAACCATCGAGGGATGGCTAAACAAGTTGTGGTAAATGAATGGCATGGAATGCTACTGCAGAGTGCAAAATAATGAATGTGAATAATTCAGAGAAACACAGGAAGATTTATACAAACAGTGAAATCATCAGAGCTACAGCGATTACCACAATGTAATTGGGAAGAACAGAAGACAAAACTGAACACTGCCATTATAATGACTGAGGTTGGCTCACAAAAATCATTGAGAAAATGCACCTCCCTCCAGTCACTGTGGAGATGGAGGGCAATGAGAGGGATATGTGAGATATACTGTCAATTGCAGGAATTCATTGTTTCTTCTTTTTTTCTTTATTACAAAGGAAGGCTTTCTGGGTAGTAGAAGGGAGAGATTAATATATTCTTAAAAGATATTAATATAATTTTTTTAAAACCCTTACCTTTCATCTTAAAATCGGTATTATATATTGCTTCCAAGGCAAAAAAGAGTGGTAAGGGCTAGGTAATGGGGGTTAAATGACGTGTGTGTGGTCATGCAGATAGGAAGTGTCTGAGGTCATATTTGAACCCAGGACCTCCTGTCTCTGGACTTTGCTTTCTAGCCTCTGAACCACCTAGCTGCCCCCTCAATACAATTTTAATAGAATTGCTAGATAAATCTAATTTTTCAGTCATTTCAGTAGTGTCCAATTCTTTTTGATACCACTTGGGGTTTTCTTGTCAAAGATACTAGACTGGCTTGCCATTTCCTTCTCCAACTCATTTTTTGCAGATGACAAAACTGAGGCAAATAGGGTAAAGTGACTTGCCCAGAGTTACACAGCTGGTAAATGTTTGAAGCCATTTTTGAACTCAGGAGGCTGAGTCTTCATGACTCCAGGCTTAGTACTCTCTGTACTGTGCCACCTGGCTGCTAAATTTATATCTATATTACACACACACACACACACACACACACACACACACACACACACACACACACACGGGATACTAAGTAACTTCCATTCTCCTGAGGGATACAATATACAGAGAAAGTTTCAACTGCAAGTCAGATGGGAAAGTCTCATGATCCTTGGGATACAGTGACAACAACAATCATTCAGCCAATGATAAAATTGTGTTTTCTTATGTGGAACCATTTGACAGAAACTGTGGTGTTAAGAATTGTCTTTTCTGGGGGCAGCTGGGTAGCTCAGTGGATTGAGTCAGGCCTAGGGATGGAAGGTCCTAGGTTCAAATCTGGCCTCAGACACTTCCCAGCTGTGTGACCCTGGGCAAGTCACTTGACCCCCATTGCCTAGCCCTTACCACTCTTCTGCCTTAGAGCCAATACACAGTATTCACTCCAAGACAGAAGGTAAGGGTTTAAAAAAACAAAAAAAAAAGAATTGTCTTTTCTGGATCTTTAGTCACTGTGGCTATAGTACCCACAGAAATAGTTGCCAGGCTGCACTTCTATAGGGGTGGCTGCTTAATCCAGAGCCCTTGACTTGAGGTCCTGAGCAATCTCCAAGAGAGTGTGAAGGGAGATGGTGGGCATGGTTTCACCTGCTTGGCTTCGAGAGTTTATTTTTCGTATACGGTATTAAATCTTATATCAGGGCTCTGGAGTAGAAAGACTCCACTTCTGTATATTAGGGAGAATTACTGTGTATGCCCAAGTCTAAGATGTAGGTTAGAGATTCCATTAGTCTACTGCTTTTTGCATTTTCTTTATTCTTAGGAATCTCCAGGAATATCTTCCCTTTTAACAGAATTTGATTAATAAACAAAGGGGACAAGAGTTCTTTCCCTGTATGTGTGTGTGTGTGTGTGTGTGTGTGTGTGTGTGTGTGTGTGTTCCCTTTGACATAGGGATCAGGAGGAGTGGATTGTTTGATGGACCACCTCTTAATTAGCCATTTACACATTAGAGAAGTCTTGGGAGGTGCTGAATAATGAGCTCCTAAAACTCTATTTATTGAGCTACCTGAGCAGGATTCGGGGGTCTCTGTTCATTGAGAGAGAGAGAGAGAGAGAGCCATTGATCTATGTCACTTATGGGTTATGATGTTGGCCTAACCAATGAACTGATATAATCAATAAACTCATATTCTTGGCCCTCAAATCAATCTCTTGAAATAATTTTAATGGTTAAGAAGCTCGCGTCGCCTCCCGTCTCTCCTGCAAGGGGCTTTGCTGCTTCAGCATGGTCAGCTTCTTTGCCCTCTGTCTGGCACTTGGTTGGCAGTTGGTGAGGAGAGCTGGTCCCTTCTCTATAGGAGTTGTTTCGCCAAGTGATGGCACAGAGATGCTATGAGATCATTTGATGTAGGCCATTTGGCTAGTTGGTGAAAGATTTTGAAACAACCTGGAAGGACTGTTATCAAGAATTCAAACATTCCTCTCTAGACAGCAGTCATGTATATATCAATTGTTATTTCTCTTAGAGATATTTGCATTTTTTCTTATTCAAGGCTATTTTATTTTCCCAATGATATATAATAACAATTTTCAACATAGATTTTTGAAAATTATAAGATCCAAATTCTCTCTCTCCCTCCCATCTCTCCCCCATCTCAGAGGTGGATTATACATATATTATCATGCAAAATATGGAGGCTATTGTGTTTTTAAGCTTTATTTTCAATTATAGATTAAAAGATGTATACCCAGTATTTAAAACTGGAAAGAACCCTAGATTCTCTAATTCAACCCTCCCACCCCCATTTTACCTGTGAGGAAACTGCGGCCCAAAGACATTAAGTGACTTTTCTAAGGTTATCCAAGAAAATAGCAGAGCTGGAATTCAAATCAAAGACTTCTGACCCCAAATCTAATACTTTTTTCTATTATAAGAAGATTTCTTCTATTTGATAAAGTAACTTAAATCTTCATTGTCAAGTGGGTGGATGATGAAGTTGAAGATGAAGTCTGGGAGTGATCAGGACAGATTGAATTGAATTGGGTCAAACAAATGTTACTCTCAGATGGTGCATTGGACATTGTTCTAGACTCTAGAATGATGCTGTCCCAGCTCTAATGGAGGTGACAGTTTAGATTTTAGGACTCCTGCATATTGGCAGCAGCAACAATGCTGAGTTTTGAGAAGTGGGCACACAAGATCGTTTTAGCAACTAGGTGTAGGCTTAATTGAAGGGAAGAGAGCCTGGAGGCAGAGAGGACCCAGTCTAAGGAATGAGCAGAAAGAATAGACGAGAAGGGATAAATACAGTAGGTTATTGTCATAAGAACTGGATGTGGGAGGTGTCAAAGATATCACTAAAGTTTAAGGCCCAGAAAAATGAAAAGAAAGGATGTCACTGCTAGTGCTGAGTGGGATACTGGGCCACGGCCAAGGAAATAAGAGGGAAGGAAGGGAGTTTTGTCTTTGGTGCTATTTTTAAAAGTATGATAAGTAGAGGGGGCAACTAGATGGCTCAGTGGATTGAGAGCCAGGCCTGGAGACAGGAGGTCCTGGCTTCATATCTGGTCTTGGATACTTCCTAGCTGAGTGACCCTAGACCCTAGACCTGAAGTGACTAGAGGTCACTTCACCCCCATTGCTTAGCCCTTACCATTCTTCTGCCTTGGAACTGATACATAGAATTGATTCAAATACAGAAGGTAAAGGTTAAAAAAAAACAGAGGAAATTAATGTATTATCACCCCTATTTTACAGAAGAAAAATTGAGGTTCCAAGAGGTAATAGGAAAAATAAGTACTAGAATCAGGATTCATCTTCAGGTCTCCTGGCTTCATATCCTGTAGCCTTTCTATTATATCAAGTCTGCAACATAATCTGTGTCATTTGGGTCTAAGAAAGCTAACTCTGCTATCATCTAGCCAGAAACAAGCTAGGAACCCTAGATGTTTATACATCATCTCCCCCATTAGACAGTGAGCTACTTGTGGGCAGGGACTGGTTTTTTGGTCTTTCCTTGTATGCCCAGCATTTTGCACAGTGCCTGGCATATAGTAGTCAATTAATAAATCCTTCCTGAGTTCTAAGATTATTTCTGTTCTAGGACCATTCTGTAGCTCAACATCCTCATTTTACATATGAGGAAACTTGTTCCCCGAGTGATTTGCCTAAGGCCACTTGGCTAACTAATTGCATTGTGCTGTTCAGTTGTTCAGCTAGCATCAACTAGCTGCCTAAGGGAACTACTATTAAAATGAATCATTGAGGCATAGCTAGGTCACTCAGTGGACTGAGATCCAGGCCTAGACATGGGAGGTCTTGGGCACCTCCTAGCTGGGTGACCCTGTGCAAGTCATTTAACCCCCATTGCCTAGTCCTTATCACTCTTCTGCCTTGGAAACAATATACGGTATTGATGGAAGGTAAGGGTATAAAAAATGGAATCATTGACTCATTGGGTAAAATAAAGACTCATTTATAAAAGAATTGATAATTTCATTTTTCCATCTTTATTAAATGGAGTTAGTATCTCAAATACTTGTTTAAAGGATGTACAGGTACCTTTATCTCCTGCTACAGAAGTGCCTTGTCATTAAATTGTAACTTTGATCCAATTCCCTCCCATCTTCTCTAGAAGATTCTTTATACTCTCTCTAATCTTTACTCTTTGTTTACTGACTCCTTCATTGCTGCCTACAAAAACACTGATGTCTTCTCTTATCCTTAAAAACTCTTTTTTAATCTGACCATCCTCACTAGCTATACTTCTAGATCTCTCCTTCCCTTCCCAGCTAAATTCCTTGAGCAAACCTCCTATAGTAGATGGCTTCACTTCTCCTCCCGCTTGCTTCCAAGCACTGCAGTCTGGCATCTGACCTCATCATTCAACTGAAAATCTCTCCAAAGCTTCCAGTGATCTCTTAATTGCAAAATCTAATGGCCTTTTCTCATTACTCAGACTTCTTGATTTCTCTGCAACATTTGACACTGCAGATCACCCTCTTCTGGTTATTTTCTCCTCTTGAGGTTTTTGTGAATTTTTCCATCTTCTTATTCTCTTGCCATCTCCTTTACTGAATTTTTATTCAGGCCATGCCCACTAACCACAGGTGTCCTCCAAGTCTCTGTCCTGAGTCTTCTCTTTTCCTTTAGTATTATTTGGCTCAATGATCTTTAAATCTCCTATCGTTTCAACTATCATACTCAGATGATTCCTAGATTTACATATCTATCCCTCATTTCTCTCCTGAGCTTCAGTCTCACATCATCAGCTTCCTCTTGGATATCTTGAAGTGGATGGTCCCATAAGCATTTCAAATTCAACACATCCATTATAACAGGTTATCATTTCTCCTAAATCCTTCCTTCTTCCCAACTTTCCTATTACTCATGAGAATACCACCATTCACTTAAGCTCACAGCCTCAGGGTCAGCCTTGATTTCCTCTATCTTGATCACTCCACATATCTAATCAATTTCAAGTCTGGTCATTTCTTCATTCATAACATTACTCATATCTGTCCCTTTTTCTTCACTTACATAGCCACTACCTTAGTATAGGTCAAAGCATGTCACTTTGGGGTTATTATAGGAATCTGCTGGTTTGTTCCCTTGCCTCAAGTTTCTCTCCACTCTAATCCTTCCTCTAATCAGCTGCCAAAGTCATTTTTCTAAAGGACTGGTCCAACTATGTTATATATCTTCATGCCCCTACCCTCACTAAATAATAGTAGCTCACCGTTTCCTCTAAGATAAAATCTAGTTCTGTGTTTGACATTTGAAGTTCTCTGCAGCCTGAGTCTTTCCTATGTTTTCAGTCTTCTTCTTAGACATAGTCCAAGATCCAATGACACTAGTTTCCTCACTGTTGTTCCTTGTCCATGATGCTCCATGTCTAGTCTTCATGAATTTGTCAGTTAGACTGTCAGTCAACAAACACTTATTAATTTTTTATTATAAATCAGGCACCGTGTTAAGTGCTGGGAATACATATACTGGTGGAAAGGAAGATAGACCTAACCCTCAAGGAGTTCATATTCAAATGGGGAAAGACAACATGTAACAGGAAGCTAGAAGAGGGAAAGGGAAAGAGAGTGCCTAGCCTATGGGCATTACAGTTTAGACAGGAAAGAAGACATGGTATCCTCCATAAATGCAGGTTCTGGAAGGAGTCATCCAATCAGAGGAAGTGGCAGCAGGGATGGAAGTTACTTCCAGTGTGTCAGTTCCTGGGCTGGAATGAGCTTTCATGATAAATAGATTTCTAGGGCATGGTCAAAAAAGTCCAGAGTACAGCTTGGAGAAGAATGAGTCATTGGTATTAGCCATCCCCCATGCTTACAATGTTTTGTTCCTTCATCTTTGCCTTTTAACTTTCCTGGCTTCATTTAAAATTCAGCTCAAATCCCACCTCCTTCAAGAGGCCTTTCCCAACCCCTCCCTCTCCCAACTCAGAGCCTTACATCTGATTTTACTTCCCATCCACTCTATGTTATCTTTTCTGTCCATGATTATTTGCCTGTCATCTCCTCTATTAGAAGGTGAACTCCTTGAGGTTACAGAGCACATTTGTGTTCTCTATATCCCTAACATTTTACACAATGCCTGGCTAATGGAAACATTTGATAAATGGTTTCTTGAGTGACTGACTGATTTAATCCTTTCCCATTCAAAATGTACTTTTCTTATGTTCCATCCCTTTTCATCTAAGTTGTCCATTTGGAAAACAGTTTGAAAAACTAATGATCTTCTGAGATGCTAATGATTAATACTACCTTGAAGTGTTGTCCCTCCCAAAGCATTTACATTTTAAAGAGAAACTCCATAAGAAGTCAGTACCCTTTCCCCAAAACAATGAATCATGGGATGTCAGAGTTGTAAGAGAGGAAATCTAGTCTTAACCATACCTGAATAGGAATCCTTTCAATAGCATACATGATGGACATTCATCTAAACTTTGTTTGCAGCCCTTCCTAAGGCAAACTTTTGAGTTCCAAGGCAGCCCTTTTCCTTTTGGGATTGCTCTATTTATTAATATGTGAGATAAAAAAATGATAAGTGCCTCACTCAACTGTGCAAAACAAAAAATGAGCACAAATGCCCCCACTCACTCAAATAAACAAAACCTGGAATCAGAAGGTAGGAATAAAAAGAGGCAGTTGTTTATTCCCTTCATGAAAGAGCACACTTCAATGATGGGCTAAGAAGTGCTGACTGACTAGGCAGCAAACAGGCAATATATACAAGTACCCAACACAAGGCTCCACTCCCCTCCCCCAGCTGGTCCCGACCTACAATCCAAAACACCTGTGAGTAGGTTGTAGCATCTTAGAACCCAGTTCAGGTGAGATAAGGGGAGCAACCCAGTTGTTTATTGCCCTTTCTGTCTTTCATCAATCTCCCTCCCAAGCTTGCCTGAAATCCTCAATCAATAAAAGGTACCAAACTAGCCTTTGTGAGCTGAATGCTTATTCTGAGAATAGCATTCTCAGCTCTGTCTGACACATTAAGAAATTTGCCTCATTTTGAGCCTAAATCTACTTCTCCTTTCCATTCTTGGTACTTTGTGGCTAAGTGAAACAATTGAATCACCCATCTCCAAGCTGACCCATTACATACTTCAATTCAGTTAATGAATCTTTCCTAATTAGAACTAAAACATCCTCAGCCTTTTACTCTGTGGCATAAGCTCCAGCTTTTTCACTGTTCCAGCTGTCCCTTGCTGAATGTTCTGCTTTTTGTCAGGTTCCTTCTGACTGAGGTGGAGGGCAGTGGGACTATCAATAAAACAAGCAACATTTATTAAGCACCTACTATGTGCCAGACCAAAGACAGTCCAGGAGCTTACTGTCTAATATGGGGGAGACAACATGCAAATGAACAAGCTATATATAGGATAAATGGGAAATAATCAATGGAAGAAGGCTCTATGGAATTAAGAGGGGTTAAGGAAGGATTCCTGCAGAAGGTAGATTTTAATTGGAAGTTAAAAGGAGTCAGGGAGGTCAATAGTTGAAGCAAAGGAGGGAGAGTGTTCCAGGTATGGAGGATAGCCTTAGAGAAAGCCTGGAGCTGAGAAAGGGAGTATTTTATACATGGAGCAACCAGGAAGCCAGTGCCACTGAATCAAAGAACATGTATTGGGAGTAAGGCTTGGAAAGGTAGATGAGAGCTTGGATTATTCAGGATTTGAATGCCAAACAGAGCATTTTGTATTTGCTCCTTAAGGCAATAGGAAACCACTGGAGTTCCTTGAGTGGTAAGTGATGAGATGGTGTTGGGAGGTGGGATGCCATTATTGGATCCAAATTTTAGGAAAAGCACTTTGGTGGCTGAATATAGGATAGAGTGAAGTGAGGAGAGTCTTGGGACAGACAGACATCCCTCCCCTCCCCTTCATACAATGGGAAGAGTGGTGGGGGTTAGGAATCTGATAGCCAGGGTTCAAATTTCAGCTCTGCCACTTAACTATCTGTATGACCTTGAACAAGTCATTTTGCCTCTCCAACTATCTGTTTTCTCATCTGTGAAGTCAGTCATTTAGTCAGTAAATGCTTGTTGGCAGTTGGAGATACAGTGGATAGAGTTCTGGGCCTGGAGTCAAGAAGATCTGAGTTCAAATTTGGCTTCAGACATTTACTAGCTATGTGACCGTGGGCTTAAACACTTTCTGCCTCAGTTTTGTTACCTGTAAAATGAGGACAATACCTGCCTCAAAAAGTTGTTGTGATGATCAGATGAAAAAATATTTTTAAGTGCTTAGCACAATGCCTGGAACAGAGTAAGCTCTATATAAATAATTATTTCCTTATTCGCCTTATTGACTGACTGACTATGAGGTCCTTTTCAGCTCTAAATCCATGATTCTGCAGTTCTCTATTGAACAGCTCAGCACCAAGGGCAGATCTAATTTTATTGGCTAAGCACTGATGAAGTGCCAACTATGTACCAAGCACTGGGCTGAGTGCACAAAGACCAAAACACAATAGGTCCTGGCCTCAAGGAGCTTACATTTTAGCAAGGAACAGGGGAAACAATGGGCATCAGATGGTGCAGTGGTTTGAGTGTCAGTCCCAGAGTCAGGAAGACCTGAGTTCAAATCTAATCTCTGCCACTTTCTAGCTGTGTGACCCTGGGCAAGTCACTTCACCCTTTCAGTTTCCTCATATGTGAAATGCGTTGGAGAAGAAAATAGCAAACCATTCCATTATCTTTGCCAACAAAACCCCAAATGGGATCATGGAGAGTCAGACACAATTAAAAAATGAAATTAAAATGAAAAATGAAAGGGGAAAAACAACAGACATCAGGAAAATAAATATAAATATAGATAAAAACTTGGAGGGAGGCACTTGAATAATAGCATAAATTAGGAAAAGCCTCTTATAGGAAGCTTGTACTTGAACTGAGCCTTGAAGGATAAATGGAATCCCAAGAGGTGAAGAGTGAGGAGGGAGAACATTCTAGGACCAGGGTGGGCAAAAAAGCTCGAAATGGAACATTGTGTATAAGAACCAAAGAATATTGTACTTCAAGTGGGGCAATTTGAATGGAGCATGGAATATATTATTGTAATGAGCCTGAAAAGATAAGCTGGAGCCAAACTGGGAAACGTTTTAAATTATTCTAATACCAATAGGAAGGCATTGAAGTTGACTGAGCAAAGGAGCAACTTGATCAAACCTACATATGAGTATCCACTGGGGAAGTATGTGGAGTTGATTTTGGAGAGGGGAGAAGTTACATGCAAGGAGATCAATTAGGAAGCCAGTGAAATATTTCAGTCAAGGAATGGTGAGGACTGGAATTAGGGTCACTGTGGAGTGATTGAAGAGGAGGGAACAGATGTGGCAGACACTGAGAAGCTAATATGAACAAGATGGCGGGATCCCAGATTTGGAGCTGGAAAAGCTTGTTGGGATCATCTCGTCTGGTTCTCTCATTTTACAATTGAGAAAAAATATGTCACTAAATTAGATGGAACATGGAAAGACCTACATGAAATTGTGAAGAGTGAAACAAGAAGGACCAAGAGAACATTATATATAGCAATAGAAATATTGTTTGAAGAGTAACTTGTGTATGTTCATCTTTACAGAAAGGCATGATAAATAGAAACAAGAGTCAGTTTTATATACACATTTTTGGGGGGTCAAATGATGCCTTCTCTAGTTCAGGGAAGGGAGGGAAGGATATACCTTGGGACATTAATGTAAAAAACAAATAATTTTTGTAAAAGTTAGGTGACTTGCCCTGGGTCACACAGATTGCAAGAATATGAGGCAGTATTTGAAACCTGGTCTTCTGGCTCCAGTCTAATGTTCTAGCCATAACATGACGTTGTCTTGGGGAATGCTATCCACCTCCAGAGAAAGGATTGTTGGGAGTCATATGCAGATAAAAGCATGCTATCTTTCACATCAGTTTTTTTTATGGTTTTATTTTGGGGTTTTGGTTTTGTATGAGTATTCTCTTACAATTATGACCAATATGGAGGCACACACACACACACACACACACACACACACACACACACACACACATCCCACCCAATCAAATGCAATGGACTTCCCTACTAGCAGCAATGCAATGATCCAAAACATTGAGGGACTAATGAGAAAGAACACTATCCACATCCAGAGAAAGAACCATGGGAGCAGAAATACAGAAGAAAAACAATTCCTTGATCACATGGGTTGATGGGGATAAATATAGACTTTATGATAGAGTTCAGCCCAGAGATGATAGAGTTGAACCCATACTTTTCATTCCGGTGACACACCTCACACAAGACACTGTTTCCTGACTCTGGGCACTTTCACTGGCTGTCCCCCATATCTGGAATGCTCTACATCATCTCTGCTTCTGAGCTTTCTTGGCTTCCTTTCAGTCTTCGGTAAAGTGCCATTTCTACAAGAAGCCTTTCCTGGTCCCTGGAAATGAGAAACTAGAGGTCTTTAATCTGGAGAAGGAAAACATGGAGGACAAAATAGCAGCCCTCAAATAATTGAAGGGCTGCCATGTGGAAGACAAATGAGCATGTTGTTCTAGAATTCCAATGAGTGGAAGTGGCAGAGGGACAAATTTTGGGTTGATATGTAGAAAAATTTCTCAAAATCAGATGTCCAAAAAGTGAATCATCTTTTCTGGAGAAGGGGAAAGAGGTTCTAATAAGTTTCCTCCTACTGAAGGTCTTCAAATGAAAGCTCAATAACCACACACCAGGGATAGGTTAAAGGGGCTCCTATTCTGTACAGTATAGACTATATAATCTCTGGGATCCCTTCCAACTCTGAGACTCCATAATTATGTAACTACAAGAATGAAGGAGAGCTGCTTAGAGGATATGACAAGTAATTTCAGAGCAGGAGCTCTGGTCCATGGATAGATTTCTAGGAGTCTATAAACCTGAATAGGGAAAAAATACTTATTTTCACTAACGTCTCCACTTTTCTGAGAAGGGATCTATAGGTTTCACCAGGCTGCCATTTAGAGATACAGAGTCTACATGCCATAACTTAATGGGGCCGCATTTTTAAATCAGGTGAAGGAGCCATAGAAAGATCCTTCTTTCTGTTCTTTCTACCATGTGGGATGTGAAGGAAGAAGAGAAAGTAATGGAGAAGGGGGGGGGGAAGAAGCATAAAGTCTACCCACCATCCATGAGCAGAATAAAGAGCTTTCTCTTATGCAGTGTGATGTTAGAAGGCCAGAAGAATCTGCTGTGGAAGTACCATGGTATAACAGAAAGAACTGACTTCTCTGTCAGGAAGAATTAAATTTAATTTCTTACAAATACTGACTATCTGTCCCAGGTCAAGTGATGAACTTCTTGGTGCTCTAGCTAACTCTCTAAGGCAAAATTGAGGAGCAGGTGTTGATCTGCCCTGGTAGAGGAGATTTTCCCACTAGAAGCTCCCTACACTAATGAAATCACAGATTTTTTTGTTTTGTTTAAAAAAAAAAAACAGAAAAAACCCCCTTACCTTCTTAGATTCAATACTGTGTATTGGTTCTAAGGCAGAAGAGTAGTGGTAAGGGCTATGCAATGGGGATTGCCAGGTCACACTGTTAGGAAGTATCAAATGTCAGATTTGAACCCAGGACTTCCTATCTCTAGGCCTGGCTTGCACTCCACTGCAAGCTGCCCCCTCAGGTTTTTTTCCCCTCTGTCCTCCTCCAGGTCCTCCCAGATTGCTCATTCATGCTTCATAATTACTCAAATGGGGACAAAAATCTTTAATTCCATAATGAGAAATGAGACCAAAAAAGAACATCCTCTGGGATTTTACTCATTCACTTAAATTCATGTTTCCATGGATTTCTCATCTCATCAATGTACAGATTAAACCCGAGTCACACCTTCTCATTCCATTTAATTCTTGCCCAAGTTCTTTCAAAAGGCCCCCAGGGAAGATGTCTTCAATAGGCTGGTATTGAGTCCCAGTTCATTCTTTGGGGTCAATCTCTTATACTTTATTTAAAAAAAACTTTTACCATCTGTCTTAAAATCGATATAGAGGTATCAATTCCAAGGCAGAAAGGCAGTAAGGGCTTGGCAACTGGGATTAAATGGATTGCTCAGGATCTCACAGCTAGGAAGTATCTGAGGCCAAATTTGAACCCAGGACCTCCTGTCTCCATGCCTGGTACTTTATCCACTGAGCCACCTAGCTGCCTTTTCTTATACCTTATTCTTGCTATGTGACTGCCCCACATTTCCTTGATCCTTCCATCCAAGCAGGCCACCACTCCCATTGGTGAGTTCTTCCTGGAACCTCTATTAATTTAATTTTTCCTCTATGGAACGAGAAACCAAGTTCTTTTGGGGCTTGATATATATATATAAAATCTCACAACATGGAAGATCATGGAGGGCCTCACTTTCCATAGACATTTCTTCCTGGCTCTTCTACTTAATACCTATATGACTTGGGGCATATGACAACTTCTATCTGCTACTGTTTTGTCATCTGTGAAATGAGAGGGTTGGACTTGATGATCCCTACCGCTCTTTATAGCTTTAAAGCTATAACCCAGTGATCCTTTTCCAGTTGGACTCTTTAATGGATATCCTTCATTAAATTTATAAACTTTTCGTGAGTAGACACCTTTGATGTGTTTTGCTTTGTTTTGTTTTGGACAATAATCCTAGCATTGTTGGAACAAATTTCTATAGTTACATTTATCAAGAAATTTTATTAGAACTTAACATATGAATGAGAGGTTCCTCATTGAAAGTGTCTATATAATATAATTTTGCCCTGTTGAAACAAATGCTTTTAGGGAGGGTTACTATTAGACAATAAACATAGTAGAATATTGTATTTATACCTTTTAGTCAATTATGCCACCATAAAGGTGTGATCTAGGGGAGAAAATCAATCTCAAAGAGTCTTTTCTCTTCTAATACTTTCCTTAAGGAATCCCTGGACATATGCCTTGTTCATTCTCATACACATCCCTTAAAGAAGAAAACATTGAAACATATTATTTGATGTCTTCTCAATTACTTTGAGAGAGAAATAGTGAGAAGGAGATAGATGCAACCTTCTCCTATAAATAGAAAGAAGGAGACAGATACAAGAGATTGGTGAGGTAGAATTCGGGCAAGATTTGGCACCTGGCTATAGGGGAATTGTGGCAATGAGCAGTCAGGATGATTCCAAGATTGTTGATTTGGCCGATGGAGACAAGGGAGTTAGGATGAGGGGAGTGAGTTTGGGGAAAAGGAGAGTAAGTTTTGTGTTGGACATGTTGAGTTTGAAGTGCTTGTGGAAAATCTAGGTAGAGATGGCTAGCAAATAGTTGGAGAGGTAAGACTGGGAGTCTCGGGAGAGAGATGAGAGCTGGATATATAGATTTGGGAGACAGTCACATTGAGTGCTAGTTCATAGTAGCATAGATTTAGAACTAGAAGGAACCTTGAAGACAATTGAATCCAACTCCCTCGTTTTACAATTGAGAAAACTGAGGCCCTAAGAGGTCAAGTGACTTGCTATAGGTCACACAACTATTAAGTGTCCGAGATAGGATTTGAACCCAAGTTTTTCTGACATATCTAAGAGAAGAATAGAAGTAAACCCACAGTTAAGGGGCTTGAGGCTGAAGTGCATTATAAGCTTTTGGATTTTTACTTATCAAATTGGACCATGTTTCCCATATATAGTATTAGAATTTTTTTTACCCTCCTCTGGGCCAACTTTCAATCAGTCATTCAGCTGTAATAGGAGATATTTATTAATTTTTTATGAACTGGGCACTGTGCTAAATGCTGAGAATACAAAAAAAGAGCAAAAGACAGTTTCTGCCCTCAGGGAGCTTGCAGTCTAATGAAGGAGATGACAAACAAATATGTACAAAATATATACATACAGGATAAGTAGGAAATAATTTACAGAGAGAAGGCACTAGAATTCAGATGGGTTGAAAAAGACTTCATGACGAAGTCTCCAAAAATTCAATTTTATATTGACTTAAGAAGGAAGTTCTGGTTGAGAATTTCTGTACTTCATCCACTGCACCAGATGTTGGTGCCTAAGTTTCAGTGATCTTCATGGCACCATTTTGTCTTTTATTCTTCATAAGTGTTGCAATGCAAAATGACCAAGTATTCCATGAAAACCATATTTCTTATTGCCTTGGCGTCCTCATAAAGCCAACTCCAGAGATTCCTTCTTTCTCTAGGAAAAACCCAGGAGTTGCCCTTGAGTTTAGCTGCAAGTTATTTTTGCCTTCTGGCTTCCAATAACACGGTCAGTAGTCTGCCAGTCAGTAAACATTTATTAAGCACTTACTATGTGCCAGACTGTGCTAAATGCAAGGCCAACAGGAAGAATGATGATGCCTTCATAGAAATAGAGAAATTGAGATTGGGAGAGTTATTTTTGTTATTTATATAATTAATTAATGTAATTAATTATTATGATTGATTAGTTTGTATTATTAATTAATTAAATTAAATATTTTCCATGGTTACAAGATTCATGCCCCCCCCTGTGAAGATTGAATTTAGCTATCTTCTGATTCAATGAAGGTACTTAGCTCTTTCTTTATTGTGAATAAAAAATTGTAATCTCCTGATTGTAACAATGAAGATACTTAGCTCTTCCTTTGTAGTGAAGCTAGAATTGTAAGCTACAAACTATTTTTAGATTTTCACTACAAAAAGGTGTTAAGTAACTACAAAGGTGAATTAACCACAAAAAGGTGTTAAGTAACTACAAAAGGTGAACTTAACAAAAGAGGATTTAAGTAACCCAAAAAGATAAAATATAACCAAAGAAGGTGAGAACTAAAGAATGGACAGTCCTGGAGAAAATATAACCAAAGAAGGTGAGAACTAAAGAATGGACAGTCCTGGAGAAAAGCATCTGCTGAGATTGGTAGATATGAAAATTTAGAGGAGGTAACATAAGAGGATAAAGGTCTTTAAATAGAGGGAAAAAAGACTGTAAAAGACTGTCAGTCTCCTGGACTTGGAGTGAAGGATCAGTCACTCAGAGCTGAAGGGAAGATGGACATTCAGGTATGCGGAGATTTGGGCACTGACTCGGAGGAGCGACTGGAAGACCAATACCTAAACTTCTTTTAGACTGTTACCTTTGGTGAGTGAAAAGCTGACTTAGTTACCCCACCTTTCTGGAGGTGTGAAGCCTCCAGAAAAGGCCCAACGTCTTGAGACTTCCTTCCCTTGGCTGGGGCTTAGAAATTCTAACTGGTATCAGAAGAAGCCAGAGTTCTCATTCTCTCTCTCTCTCTCTCTCTCTCTCTCTCTCTCTCTCTCTCTCTCTCTCTCTCTCTCTCTCTCTCTCTCTCTCTCTCTCTCTATCTCTCTCTCTCTCTCTCTCTGTCTCTCTCTCTCTGTCTCTCTCTCTTTGTCTCTTTGTCTTTCTCTCTCTCTCTCATTCCTTAATATCTGCCTTCTATTGTAAATATTGTAAATAAACTACCATAAATTCCATTTATTTTATTAATTCATTTTGGGATTTAGAAATTAAATCCCTGGGGGTTAGCTGGGTGGCTTAGTGTATTGAGAGCCAGGCCTAGAGATTGGAGGTCCTAGGTTCAAATCTGGCCTCAGATACTTCCCAGCTGTGTGACTCAGCAAGTCATTTAACCCCCATTGCCTAGCCCTTACCACTTTTCTGCCTTGGAGCCAATACATAGTATTGATTCCAAGACAGAAGGTAAGGGTTTAAAAAAATTAAATCCATGGTGACCACCTAATTAATATATTCAGAGTCCAACCACAATTAATTTTACCAAATTAAATTTAACACCCCCCACCCATAGCCAATAAACAATTCCACTGGGTTTTACATGTGTCATTGATCAAGACATATTTCCATATTATTGATATTTGCACTAGGGTGATCATTTAGGGTTTATAACCCCAGTCATATCCCCATTGACCCATGTGATTAAACAGTTATTTTTCTTCTGTGTTTCTACTCCTACACTTCTTTCTCTGAGTGTGGATGTCGTTCTTTCTCATAAGTCCCTTAGAATTGTCCTAGATTGTTGTGTTGCTGCTAGTGGAGAAGTCTATTGGGAGAGTTATTTTAAGGGCAAAGATAAAAAGCCATTGAGAGAGAAGGAAGATTACAAAAGAAAGGCTAGAGTTGATGAATATAAACAATTTCTTCTTCATAGTTTTATTTAAGGTTATATTAAGGCACGTAGGTTAGTGACAAGATCCTCAAAGAAATCATATCAGTTTGCTGTCAGTTCTAGAGTACTGGGCCATGAATCAAGAAATTTGAATTTGATATTCAGATCAGTTCATGAATAAATCAGGTGACTTCTTATTTTCCCTGTCTGTAAAGGAGGCAGTCATCACTGACACCTGAATCCTATCTCCTTCCCAGGGAAATAGCAAGGCTTAGTTCAATTAAATTATGGTACTGCTAGGTGCAAGGGCTGAGGTTGTTACTGGGAGTTATTCTTCCACACAGGGGTTGTCCAGGTACCCAGGAAACAAATCAGAAATGTAGTTTTAGTTTAGTGATTTTTAAACATTTTAGCATCTCTGTCCTTGTTTGATCCCACCCTGAAACAGGAATGCTGGCTGAGATGTTGTGGTTTGAATGTACCAAGCATTAGCATTTCATGAATCCAGGATCTGAGGATGTCCACTCACTGGTTGGAAATGGCCACATCTGGAGCATGTGCCATCAATGGCCAGGGAAAGGCCCATAATATATCTACTCAAGTGATAGAGGCACTTTCCGTCCCAGGGGTACATGAAGATGCAGCCTTCCAAATGGCCTCATTATGTATTAACCTGAGACAGAAACCAATTCCATTGGAGCCACTGTGGACTCTCTGAAAAATCCTAGACATTTTATAATCTCCTGTGAAGTCATTTGTTCCTAAATGGCTTGGCTGTTATCCAGATGCCCTAGACAGACTGAATCTCCTCCTGGGGCCCCAGCTCCGCTGGTCAGGCAGCAAGCACCTCCATGTCTCTGTTCTTAATATTTTAGTAAAGGCTTTAAATCGATGTGGGCTACAATCTCTCTGTCTATCTACACACACACATACATATACATGGACATACATATATATGTATATTATAGAGAAATATACACAGATAGACATTTATAATCTATACATCTCTGTATTTATGTCTATCCATGTCCATATTTATATCATCTAGCAGCATCTTCATTTATGTTCATATTTAGATCATTTTAATCTACATAAGAACTGGGACAATTAGAACTCTAACTTCATGGGTATATGGAAGTCTCATGGGCAAACTCCCCTCTCCAGGTACAGATTGGTACTTGCTCTACAGCTTTAGTCTTAGAGAATTCTAGAAACATTTCTTTCACTACTTCATGAGCTCATTAATGTGGTTTCTACCTCCAGTGATGCAGATTGTAATCTATCCATACCTTCTCGGTCTGGGGAGCTTTCTTCTGTGTTTTACAATACATCTACCCTACCATAGGTGGCTCATCTAGTCAGTCAGCTAATTAGCATGAATTAACTCCCTATTTTGTGCCAGGTCTGGTGCTAAGTAAGCCCAGGGGATAAAAAAAGAGACAAAAAGACAGTCCCTGCCCTCAAAGAGGTCATTATCTAGTGGGAGAGACAAGCATGTATACAAATATCAACAAAGGAGTTATATATGGCATAAAAATAATTAATGGAGTGAAAGGCACTAGAATTAAGAGAAATTTGGAAAGAGTTCCTGTAGAAGGTAGGATCTTAGCTGGAACTTGAAACCAGGGGAGCCAAGAGGTAGAGATGAGAAGGCAGAGAATTCTAGGCATGGGAAACAACCACAGATAATACCTAGAGTCAGGAGATAGAATGTCTTGTTTGTGGAACAGCAGGGTGGCCAATGTCACTGGAGTGAGGAATATGTTAAGGAGAAATATATACAGTATAAGAAGTCTAAGAAAATAGGAGGCAGCTAGCTTATGAAAACCAAACAGAGGATTTTGCATTTGTTACTGGGGGTAATAGGGAGCCATTGGAGTTTATTGAGGGCGTATATGGTTGGACCTTAACTTTAAGAAAATCACTTTGATGGTTGAATAGAAGATATATTATAGTGGGGAGAGGTGTGAGGCAAAAAGGCCAACCAGAATGCTATTGCGGTAGTCACGACACAAGAAAATGAGCACTCGCACCAGGATGATGACAGTATAGGAGATGAGAGGGTATATAATTTTAACAATAAATTTTATTTTATTTTATTTTTGGTTAAGAGAGGGTATATTTGAGAGATGCTTTCAGTAGCAACAGATTGGATATAGGAGGTGAGAAAGAGAGAAGAATGAGAAATTAAGGATGACACCAGATTATAAATTTAGGAGACTGGGAAGATGGTTGTGCCCTTGACAATAGCAGGGAAATCTGGAAAGATAATGAGTTTAGTTTTGGATCTGTTGCATTTAAGAGAGCTGGATGTCATATTCAAGATGTCCAAAAGTCAGTTGGAGATGTGAATCTGGAGGTCAGTGGAGAAAGTTATGACTGGATAAGTATATTTGAGAATCATCAGCATAGGTAATAATTAAATACATGGGAACCGATGAGATCACCAAATGAAGAATTATAGAGGGGAAAAAAGAGGGCTCGGGACAGAGAACATGAGCTCATCAGCTCATCAATGTGGTCCATAGGGCATAGGAATAGTGGTCATGACCTGGATGATGAAACAGCAAAGAAGACTGAGGAGGAAAAGGCAGATAAGGTAGGAGGATAACCAGGAGAGAGCAATACTCCCAAAAAACCAGAGAGAAGAACATCAAGGAGAGAATGATCAACACTGTCAGAGGCTCCAGAGAAATCAAGGAAAATGAGGATTGAGAAAAGATTTGGTTATTTAGGGATAATTGGTAACTTTAGAAAGACATTTTCATTGAGTGATAAGATCAGAAGCCAGATTTTGTAAAGAATTCAGAAGAGAGATGGCCAACAAGTAGATCTTCAGCTTATATCGGTATCAATGTAATGTTTGGACTGTCCACATATAAATCTTTTCCTTATACTACATGACTGGCTCACCTCCTTTTCCAATTATATCACACGACATGTGCTGGAAAGTGGCAATATATGCAAATATATAATAACATAATAAAATATAAATACAATAATAAATATATGCAAATATACAAATATATATTGCCACTTTGCTGTAAATTATATTAGTAATGCATTGCAGGCTATTTACAAAGGCCTTTCTCTCCATTGCCCTTTTTTTTTTAAACTCTCACCTTCCTTCTTGGAGTCAATACTGTGTATTGGCTCCAAGGCAGAAGAATGGTAAGGGCTAGGCAATGGGGGTCAAGTGACTTGCCCAGGGTCACACAGCCAGGAAGTGTCTGAGGCCAGATTTGAACCTAGGACCTCCCATCCCTAGGCCTGACTCTCAATCCACTGAGCCACCCAGCTGCCCCCTCTCCATTGCCCTTTGAATGATCCATGATTTTGATTTTTGGAAATTGTGGTGTTGCATGATTTGCTATGTACCATATAACAATATCAGAGTACTACTGGTGCTAAATAGATAGATTTTTTGTTTCTTAGAGAAAGTTGGGATCCTTGTACATAGTAGGCATTTTTTTCAAATGCCCTCAGCTTTTTCCCTCCAATACAATTCTAGACATACTTAATTATCTAGCTGCAGTACTTATGCAACATCTGATCTGTGGGACTAGCTCAAAAAACTGTCCTCTCGACTGCATATCATTGTTTGAACAGTAGACATTGTTCAGCTACTTGTGTTTTCCTATGTGAATTGTTGGACCAACCCATTCAGTGGTTTCGTATCACCTTTAGGAGGCTCTCTAGTATTCTGTGGCTTAACACCATCAGCACAATGTCACTTGCAAAAAGAAACATCTGGAGAACATCACCATCCTCCATTTGTACTCTGAGGTGGGCATCTTCCATGCTAGTGACAAATGCCATTGCCATATACCCCTCTGTTTTTGCCTTGCTTAATATTAATGGTCAGATTGTCATGGAATGGAGTTATCTCTGCTTTGTGTCTATCAAGGAATCTTGTATGATTTTAGAATAGGCAAAGAGGAGAGGCACCTTATCAGAAGATAACTATTAAGGTTACATCTTGGTCTATCAAGAGAAATGATTTTTTGTAGTCAACAAAAAAATAAACATAATGGGATCCTGTATTCTGTGCATCTTTTCATTCAACTGTATAAAAAATAGATTCTGTTGTAGAAAATGCTTTAGAAAAACCTAGCTATGCCCTTCTCATATCAAGGACACCCTTGATAGATGTGCAGATCCTGCTCATAATAATTTTATAAAGACATATTGATCAATAATTCTTTGTTATCTTACCAATTGCCTTTTGAAGTAATAACACTGTACATTAATTTTTCGCATCATTCTATATCTCCCATTTTGGTTATCTTGAGAATCAACAAATGAGGGGCTTGGACAGATGATCTCTGAGGTCTCATCCAACTAGATCTATGATCCTATAATTAATACCCTCATGGGTCCTCCATGCTCACAAAATTGTTTCCTCTAACTTGGACTGTCTTTGTGTATATTTTGTCTAGTCCATTTTTCCCCCTGTCATTTTCTTTAGTTCCATTTTTCATTCCTCATGTAATGCCTCAGGGACTGATATATTTGAGTCCAAAGATGGTAGGTCCATTGTAATTATTGAGGACAAATGAGTGTTTTATGGGAATGTTGACAAATCATTTATACTTTTCTTCTATTGTTTGTCATTCCATTTGCTTCTTAAATGTGTTTGGAGATAATTTGGCTGTTAGGTCTCGTTTTAATCTTTTTGCAAATTCATCTCTTGTTTCATCTGTTTCTCATTGTTTTGTTAAGTAATACTGCTAATAATATTTTGCCATCCTCATCTAGAAAGTTTTATAAATTAGTGTATAATTGATTCTGGTTGTCATGTCTCTCTGCTTGGCAAGGCGATCAAAGTATTTGGTTGGCTAACGCAATTTCTGGACTTTTGGATTCCTTGTAACGATGCTTGTTTTAATGTCAATCACATTTCAGTAGGAATATGGGAATAGTTCATGTTGATGAGTGGGATCAAATATCTGTTTACCATTTTTCAATGTCAGTAGGTTGTCTGAATGGGTTCGGTTGGAGCTGTTTTGATTGGGCACTTTATCTTCTCATTTTCATCTTTTCTCTCAGTTTTATATCTTTTTATCTTTGTTCGAGCAAATCAACGAATAGCCTGATGATCATACACAGTCAGCTGACTCAAAAATTGCTCCCCAACTGGAGATCATTTACTTTTTATCTGTTAAGATTTGTCCATTTCATTTTTGTGACATTATTTGGCTCTCATGAAGTTCAGGCTCTTCCTGGTGAAAGTATTCATGCCAGGGATGAGACGTCAATACAATCTGTTAAGTCAAGCAATCAGTCAATAAGTATTTAAGTGCCTACAATGTGCTTCTACTGTGCTAAGCATGAGCTATATAAAGAATGGCAAAAGACACTTCCAACCCTCAGGAAACTCACAATTTGATAGTAAGTCTTCAGCTTTTTTCAAGATTTAATGCAGATCAGCATTTCCCCTGGTATGTTTGCTGTTCTCCCCTGCCTTTGCTATTGAAGTTGCTGCATGCATCTTGAGTTGATTTGTATGGTCTTGTAGGATTTTTCATAGAATTTATTCCCCCCTTCAAAATCTGCTACAGCAAATATTTACATATTAGGTTTAATTATCTTAATAACAATTTTAGCTAACATGTAGCACTTTAAATTTGCAAAGCGCCCTACATGTATTATCTTATTTGATCTTCACAGTAACTCTGTGAAGTAAATGCTACAATTATTTCAGTTTTATGGATGGGAAAGCTGACACTGACAGAGGTTGTGACTTGACCCTGGTTATAGAACTATGAAGCATCCGAGTCAGGATTTGAACTCAAGTCTTTTTGTCTCCAAGTACAGCACTTTATCTATTATACTACCTAGCTGCCTCCCCCATAATGGTCATTTTGTTTATGATTGTTGTGAGAACTGCAAGGTGAGATGGCCAAGTATTCCATGAAATGGTCTACCTTGTTGCCTTTGGATTCCTGGCAAACACATCTCCATCAATTCCTTTGTTTGCAGGTTCAAAGAAAACCAAAGTTCAAAGTTTCACTACTACTCTCTAATGTCTCCTGGGTTTATTTGTAGCAAAGATGATAGGACTCGAGTCCCCAAACACTATGCCAAAAACGATGGTCATTAGGCCAGGCTTTCCCATTTAGACTTGCTGTTCAGTCATTTCAATCATGCCCTACTCTTCATAACCCCTTTTGGGGTGTTCTTGGCAAAGACGCTGGGCTGTTTTGCCATTTTCTTCTCTAGCTCATTTTATAGATGAGGAAACAGAGACAAACAGGATGAAGTGACTTGCCCAGGGTCACACAACTAGAAACTATCTGAGGTCAGATTTGAATTGGGGTCTTCCTGATTCCAAGTCCATGAGGCACCTAGCTGTCTACTCTTATTTGGCATAGAGTAGTTAAGTTAATACTTTGAAGGAGCTTAAAAACTGTCACTCTTAGTCCTTCCCCACCCCACTTCGTCTCTGCCACTGCAGAACTGGAAAGAGGTCCACATAGGATTAAGGTTCTTTTGCATTTAAAAAATGTTGGGACCACCTGTAACCTTGTCCAAAGGGTTTATCTTTATCAGCCAGTGTCTAGCCTAATGTTCATGAACCACCATGCTTAGAGAGGCTAACCTTGGGGAGTAAATCCAGTCTACCATTGGGAACCTGCTTGAAGTCTTTCCTTAGTTGTTGATCCTGGCAGAGTTTGTATTCCATTAGCAGAGCCTTCAAAAGCCCAGGGTCACCTTCCCATGTTCCTAAAGGCAGCTATAATGGTGCAATGGATAGAGTTCTGGGCTTAGAGTTAGGAAGACCCGAGTGAAAATCCAGCCTCAGGTGCTTCCTAGTTGTGTGATCCCGAGCAAGTCATTTAACCTCTGCCTTCCTCCATTTCCTCAACTGTAAAATGGGGATCATATCAGTACCTGCCTCCTAGGGTTGTTTGTGAGGGTCACATCAGATATTTGTAAAGTGCTTACTTAGCACAGTGCCTGGCATATAGTATTTAATAATTCTTATTTCCTTCCTTAAACATAAAAATTGAAGTTTTTCTATATCCTACACAACTCTTCTCTTCTGATGACTCATTTGGCCATATTTTTGGCCACTTCAGCGCAATTCATTGTTGGTACCAAGCTGCATTCTTACTCCTGCACTCCTCCATCCCTCCATTGCCCTTTAGATTACCCACAATTTTGAATCCTGGAAATTGGTGATGACTTTTGGTTCTTGAAGATGGTGCCAGTGGATAATCTACTGTGGAAGTTCTTCCCAATCTACAGAAGCTTTCTGTACATATGCAGAGGTGGACAGTATATTTTATTTGTCTTCTGAGAAGTAATTTAGATATGTCCAGAGAGGCTTCATATTGGCCATGTAGGGTCATGATTTTTTTGGTTACAGCAACTTTCAAAAACCACCTTCTCAGTTCATGGAAGTGTGGAGAGAATTTCATAACCATGAAATCACAGATCCTTATTTATCCAAGCATGATATATAATATGCATATGTGCATATGTACATGTATATGTAAATAGATTTGCAAACAATACACACATAGTTCCAAGCACATAGTAGGCACTTAATAAATGTTGATTGATACATTTCCTTATACCCAGTTCATTATTTCAAGTACATTTCAACCATGTTTTACTTTGCATATTAATCGTCTATCTTCTTCCTACCCACCGCTACTAGAACCAGAGACCTTGCTCTTGATTTAACCATTTTAGTTCTGGAAGTCCTATGATGGGACTTCCCCACCAACTTTTCCCCAGTCTTGATTGGTGAGTACCTGCCTTGGCCTCCCATTTCAGCTAAGCCCAACTCTGCTCCATTTTCCCTGGTCATCTTTTCTCCAGCTTTCCATTTCAGGAACTATAATCAAATCAATACTTCCCTCACTTTGGAAAAGGACCTGTCAGTCTATTCCTTCATAATACTGATTACCATCCCTGGAATTTTCCAAAGCAAAATATTCTTCTTTGGCTACCACTCCCCTGGATATATCATTCTTTTTCTATCCTTTTATCTTTCGTTCTGTATTCTATTACTATATGTTTTCCTTGTAGGCAGGAATTGTTTATTTTTATGATCACTGGTGCTTATTATAGTTCTTAGCACATAGTAAGTATTTAATGAATGAATTTTCATTTTTTATTTTGTGTGTGAGAGAGAAACAGAGAGAGAGAAGAAGAGAGTGAGAAGAAGAAGAAGAAAGAGAGAGAGAGAGAGAGAGAGAGAGAGAGAGAGAGAGAGAGAGAGAGAGGCAATGTAAAATAATAGAGTTGACTTTGGAATAAGAAAGTCAAGTCAACAAGCACTTGTTAAGCTCCTACTATGTACCAAGTCACTGTGCAAAGCACCTTGGTTACAAAGAAAGGCAAAAGAGAATCCATGCTCTTAAGACAGGCTAATGGTGGAGATCACATGCAAACAACTGTGTACAAACAAGGTATACACAGGATAAATTGGAACTAAGCTAAGAAAGAAAGCACTAGCATTAAGGGGGACTGGGAAAGGCTTTTTGAAGCAGATTTCATTTTAACTGAGACTTCAAGGAAGCCAGGAGGAGGGAAAAAAATCTCAGGTATGTGGAAGAGCCCGTGAAAATGCCTGTAATCTAGAGATGGCGTGTGATATGGGAAGAATAACCAGGAGGCCAGTGACACTGGATTGTAGAGTACACAGTCAATGCCATAGGATTGTAGAGTACACATAGGGGGAAGTAAAGTATCACAAGCCAGAAAAGGTAGGAAGGGGTCAAATTGTAAAGGACTTAAAAGTCAAGCAGAAGTAGATCATGGTTCACTTTCTTCCTCTGCAGTATAACAGTTGTGTGACCCAAATCACTTAACCCATCAGTGCTTGAAGCATCCAAGGCTAAAAAGGCTCTGGTAGAGAGAACGTCCCTCATCAAGAGCTTGAAATCCCATATTTTCTGTATACACATATGTAATGATTATAGAAATTTGTGTGTTGTTTATATATACACATAGAAATGGTTTTATAAATGGATAGATTGTGTCTATGCATGTTACAGAAAGGCAGATTTCAGCTCAATTTAAAGAAGAGCTTCCCCAAAAACAGTGTTCTGTCCAGAATTGGAGTAGGCTGTGTGGAAAATAATAAGTTCCTAGAGGTCTTCAAGCAGTGCCTGGAAGACTACTTGTTGGGAGATCAGGATTTAGAACTAAAAGGGATTTTAGAGATCATTTAGTCCTTCTTCCTCATTTTACAGAGTAAGAAACTGAGGCCCAGGAGACTTTGGCCAAAGTCACACAGGTCCTCTTTCATACCCCAGTGTTTCCTCTCAGAAATGGAGGAGAAGGGATTCCTGCTGAACTTCAGTTTGGGCTAGATGATCTCTGATATCTTTTACAATTCTGAGGTTTTTTTTTTTTTCTCTGAGATCCTTGTGTCCCCAAGGAAAGTAGCTAAAAGGTCTTTGGGAAAGAAGAGCTCATTTAAACTTCTAGATTCAAGTACAATCCTCTGATTGACTGCCCTGCCTGCTGATCAGACAGTAATTGATTTTCTGGCTGCCAAGAGAAGTGACCATGGTGATGAGAAATGTAACTCGAATGTAGGGTATACATTGCTCTTGGAAACAATGAGTTCCTGAAATGGCCCATTTGATAGAGGGAGAAACTCAACTCTCTTGGTTCCCAGCCCACCCTTTTTCAGTATTGATGTACAGGATTCTAAGCATCAGTGTGTCTCAGGCCCCACCAGTCAGGCAGGGGAATGTGATCAGTAGACGTCCCATAGTGCCTTGGGGCAGGTGCCTGGGCATATCCATCAGGAGACAAGTTTTGCATTTTGACTCAAGGCAATGGGTCAGCACTAGGCAGTATCAGGAAAGATGATCTAAACTGGACTCTTAGGTCCATTGCTCAGGAACATAGCAAATGTTTTGGCCTCACCTGGATTCCTTTTCTTTCTTGGGTTCTAGTTGTAGATGTAAAAAAATTAAGAGCAAGGTTTCCATCATTTGAGTCTTCTAGATATACTGTTATAGGACAAGGATCCAAAGAACAACAAACTTGCAATCATCTCCTTGTGGGCCAGTGGCAAAAGAAGAAGGATAGATCTAGTTTGTCAGAGCCTTGCTTCCTAATGTCGCAACAGTTACCTAATCTGTTTCTACAGGAGAAATATATTCTGTGGCTTCCAATAAACACTTAGAATCTCTAGGAAAGTCGCCTCAGCTAAAATCCCACTTTCTGGAAGAAGCCTTTTCCAATCTTAATTCTGCCTTGATTCTAATTCTGCCTTCCTTTGTTGATTACCTCCAATTTATCTATAGCTCTTTTGTACTTAATTGTCTATGTAATCTATATCTCCCTTGTTAGACCATGAGTTCTTTGAGAGCAAGGGACTATCTTCTGTCTCTTTGTGTATCCCTGGTGCTTAGTACAGGGCCTGGAAAATAGTAGGCACTTAATAAATGTTTCTTGTCTGACTGGCTGATTAAAAATCAGAAGCATAAGCAAGAAGGAAGGTGAAGTCAAAGAGGCTATCCGCCATGCTACTTCTGGGGCTACTGGTGTCCTCAGAACATTCTCAGAGAAAATCACATGAGATCCCTTCCCTGGGTGATCTTCTGACATTCCCCAAAGATTCTTCTTTTCTGTTCATCTTTGTTTCTGTTTTGTCTTGTTTTGTTTTTAAATTGGCAGCAGGTGAGAGAAATGAGCATCCAGGCTTCTTCCCTAGCAGCCCAACCAGCATCTGCATGCCATTCTGGAAGGGCCTGCAGAGATTGAAGAAGATCTATTGACTTGGCTGGCTGGGGCCTTTTTTCCTTTCCTGGATACCTTTGCCTGCCAATTTCACTAGCTGCCTGATAATAATGATGGAGCCAGATCAGCAGAAAATTTACCTGAGCCAGCCCCGAATCAGGCTCTCTGAGCCCCCAAATGGGAGCCTTCAGAAGCTTACAGGGATTCAAGGCAGAGATGAAACTCCTGGCAATGATGGGCCTGGTCCAGGCAAGAGCCCTAGGTCAGGGCTCAGCAAGACTTTGAATTCTAAGCATCACAAGCACCCAGAGCTGGCACAAGGCTCAGCCATGCTCAGAGTGGCCACTGGGTGTATACAGCTTAGTTGAAGGAGGAAGAAAAGAGAGTGGCACAGTCAATAAGAAGGAAAGAAGGTAGGGAAAGAGGGGGAAAGGGGGAGATTCAGTTCAGTTATACATTTATTAATAATAGATGCAATATAAGCAAGGCATTCTCAGGCCATGGTGCTCATTTGTTGTTGTTTTGTCATTTCCGCTGTGTCTGATTCTTCATGACCCCATTTGGATTTTTTCTTGGCAGAGATACTGAGATGGTTTGCCATTTCCTTCTCCAGCTCATGATGAGGAAACTGAGGCAAACAGGGTTAAGGAACTTGTCCAGGGTCACATAGCTAGTAAGTATATGCGACCAGATTTGAATCTGAGGCTCGTTTTACTGGACTATAACCATTTATTGTAAGAGAGGTTATCTACCTCAGAAGGTTAAGAGAGTAATGATAGATAGGCCCTAAAAGAGCATCAATGAAACACTTTGAAATGTGCAGAAAAAAACCCAAAAAGCTGCAGAAGGGGACATAAACAAATGGAGCAGCTTTATCACCTCATGCAATTATGCATGCATATATAAACACACTTCTTTAGAACAAACCCCACATAATGGAAGTTAACAGTTTCATATGCAAGTCTATTTCTTGTTTTTTTTTAATATTGAAATATTGGTATTTATTGATGATTGTTACATTCAAATTTTTAAAAAAGAAAATGAAAAACAATATCTGTGAATCTTATTGCACCATATTACGGGTTACAAAGCATTTCTCATTTAAGCCTTATGACAACCATTTGAGGTAGGTATTATTATTATTATCCTTACTCTACAGATGTAAAATCTGAGGTTGAAAAGGGTAAAATGACTTATCTAGTCAATGTCTGAAGTAGAAGTAGAACCCAAGTCTTCCTAACCCCTATTCCAATAACACCATGCTGCCTCATCTAGAAGGCACTGTTATGGTTCTTGTCTTTCCTATTCAAAGAAGTCCAAAAATGACATCATGATATTGGGGTTAATGTACAGTGTGTCCAACTATGGAAGATTAGACTAATATGAACGTGGAAGGTCCTACCACGTGGGGCATAAATGGTTCAGATGAACATTTGGGATGGAGATGTCTCTAAATGTGAGGATCTCAGTTTCTTTTGAACTACTGCATCTTTGCTTTGCTCATGGAGCACAGCACCTTCTTTGATAGGGACACACCATGCCAGATGGTCATGTGTGAGTGTCTCCCATATTTCACAATTGATACCAGAGTTCTTCAGAGAGACCTTGAGAGGGTCCTTGTATCATTTCTGACCTCTGTGTGAGCTCTTTTACTAATCACATATAAAGCACCTACTATATGCAAAGCACCATGCTTAGTTCACTACCTGGCACACAGTATGTGTTTAATATATTTTTGTTGACTTGATTAGAGAGATAAAAAGAGCTTAGTGGAGTGAAGATGAGGAGATTAAGAAAGGAAAAGAAAAAGAGGAAGAAGAAAGATAAGAGGAAGGAGAGGGGGAAAGAGGAAGTAGCTGGAGCAAATAAAGGTGAAGAGGAAAAGGAGGATTTAGGAGAAATGATGAGAGGAAGAAGGGGATACTAGAAGGAGAAGGGTAGAGCAGGAGAAAGAGAGAAGAAAGAAAAGGAAAGTATTAAAGGGGACAGGAAAGAAAAATGAAGAGGGAGAGATGGGGAAGAGAAACTCGAGGAAGAAGGAGAAGGAAGAAATAGAAAGAAAGGTGGGAAAGAGATAGGAAAGGGGGGGAGGAGAGAGGAAATAAATGGGTAGAGTAGCCTCAGTGACTAACCCAGGTGTTACTCTGGGGACCCTTGCCAAGGCTCTGATGTTTTTCTAGCCCCTATCCTGAATCTTTCTCAGGAATGGATGCATCTCCCTCCCCTTTCCCTCTCTCCTCTGGTTCAGAGGCTCCTTCTTCCAGTTGTCCTCCTGGCCATCCTTTTCCAGTCTATCCCTAGGGCAGGCAGTATTCAAGTAGAATGCAATTGTTAATGCTGACCTTATATTTCTCTCTAAGGGAAGGATGAAGGCTTTCCTCTATTATGCTTGCTTGGAGCCTACAGGATTGAGCCTTCCTTGGATGGGGTGATTTAAAGCATCCTTTGTAGTAAGCTTATCTGCTGGTTGTCTGTAACCATAGAAGTGGTTTTTGTTTTACGTTTTTTATTATTCAGAGGTCTGAATACTAAAGAAAAGACCAAGTCTATTTTTTTCTAGAATTGCATTGATAGTGGTTAGTGAGAAATCAGACTCTGTTTCTACCATAAGAGCATTCATGGAATCATTAAGGAATCAAGTTCCTTGCAGGAAGACCAGGGAGAAATGAGTTGAAAGCTTAATAATCTCAGATATTAGACTAGGACCTGCCCTTGAATAGGGCCAGAGTGAAGTCTGTGTGTCTGTGAATCTGAAATGGACCCAAGCTCAGGACTGGGTAACAGCTACAGAGCAGATTTGGAAATGGGGGGACCATCTCATATCTACTTAAAAACTGTATCAAAAATCACATGTTTTCAGAGCTAGAATAACCCATAGAGATCTTTTAGTCAGACCCCTAGATTTGATTAATAAGGAAAGCAGGCTTTGAAAAGGAAAACTGGCCTGTCTAATGTACCACAGAATAACAGAATATTACTGGAATCTGGGAAACGATCTTTGAGATCATTGAGTTTTACAGATAAGGAAACTGAGATCCAGAGAAGTTAAAAACTTGCCTAAAACCACACAGCTCAGAAGCACAAGAGATGAAGTCTCCTAGATAATAGATGGCAGAGCCAAGACAAGAAGATGGATTTTCTGATGGAAAATCCAGTGCTTTTTTCCAATACTGTATGCAACATAGTTGTTTTTCATTCTATCCCCAATAAATGTAACTCCCTATAGTAAGCCTGGCAAATTAAAATTTACCATTAAGGAGTCATTCCTTTGGGTTAAATATTACCCATATCCCTTCAGTCCTCTTTTGCTGATGCAAATGCCCCAGGGCAGGGGAACATAAGATATAAATATTTTAGTATGAATTAGCCTTATGCTAGAAGCAGGAAATTTGGCGCTGAAAGGGGTCAGAAGTGAATCATCAGCTACTGCCTAATGTTAAGTTGATAAGATCATAGATTTAGAGCTTGAAGGGACCTTAAGGGACATTGAGTCTGACCTTGTTTTACAGATGAAGGAAGTGAGGTTAAGAGATGTTAAGTGACTTGTCTGAGGTTACAGTGCTAGTAAATGTCTCAAGATTTGAACTCAGGTCTTCTGACTTCAAGCTGAATGCTCTTTCCACTGCATTACCAAATTGCCTTTAGCCTCAGCCTCACTTCTCCCTAGGAGGCTGGTATGAAAGATTCTAGTGGTCTATGGCTCCTTGTATCTATCACAGTACCTAGCACAAAATAGATGCCCAGTAAATGTTTGTTGGATTGAATTGCTTGCCTCCCTAGTTGAAAGTAAAGTCTAAGCTTCCATGATTCTAGGTGTGAGATTATGGTGATGGCTTAAGATTGACATCTTCTAGCAACCACTTCCCTGGGGACCTCAGAAAGTGTTCACTAGGTATCATATATCATCAAGGAAGGAGGTTGGTGGGGGCAGCTGGGTAGCTCAGTGGATTGAGAGCCAGGCCCAGAGACGGAAGATCCTGGGTTCAAATGTGGCCTCAGACACTTCCCAGCTGTGTGATCCTGGGCAAGTCACTTAACCCCCATTGCCTAGCCCTTACCACTCTTCTGTCTTGGAACCAATACACAGTGATGATTCCAAGATGGAAGGTGAGGGTTTAAAAAAAAGCAAGGAGGTTGGTGCAATGACCTGTATTCCTACTTTAGGCTGTACTTCAGACCTATCCATCCTCTACCTTGTAGTCATAGCACTGCTTCTTTGATATGTAAAAAGCAGTATTTTCTTTTTTAAAAAACCTTATCTTCCATCTTGGAGTCAATACTGACTCCAAGGCAGAAGAGTGGTAAGGGCTAGGCAATGGGGGTTAAGTGACTTTCCCAGGGTCACACAGCTGGGAAGTGTCTGAGGCCAGATTTGAACCTAAGATCTCCTATCTCTAGGCCTGACCCTCAATCCACTGAGCCACCGAGCTGACCCCAAAAAGTAGTATTTTCTTCTGGTCCCTTACAGGTTAATTAGCTATTCTTATACTGTCTGCTAAGAGCAACACTGATTAGCACATAGGTATTGGTGGGTGTGTAGCCAAGGGGGAGAAAGCGATTTATAATGAAATTCCATTAAGTATCCAGCTAGGAAATAGAAGTTGATGCTGGGGGAGAGGGAGGGAGGGAGAATATGAAGATAGAAGATCCTGGTATGTGCCTGTATGACCTCAGCAATCTAATCATAGTATATGACAAACTCTTATGGAAAGGAGATGTTTCTGAATAAAGATACCTCATTTTTCAATGCAGGCAGAACAGGACTGTACTTGCCAGCTGAGGACTGGCAGAATAGTCAATAAATAACTTCCTACTAATTTGGGAAGAGTTCTTCTTTTTTACTTTCTTTTTCTTTTTTTTTCTTCCTTTTTTTGATAGTAAATGTATTACTGTTACTAGCTTAAATAGATAATGGTGAGTTAAGCAAAGATCTAGAGAGTAAATACAGCACCACGGACAGCGGCAACCCTGCAGTCACACTGTCATTCAGTTCTCATTGAGCTTTTGATCATACACTTAGATTCAGATTGGACATTGGAAATCACCTAATATATAAGATTTTCATTTTGTATATGAGGAAATGGAATCCCACAGATTCCTGAAGTTCAAAATCTAGTGTTCTCTCTACTATACCAGATGGCTTATAAATTCACAAATGAACTTAATATCTGGAGTAACTGAACTTGAGTAGTATAATCATAGATCATTAGAGCAGAGAGGGATGTTAGGAATTATCCAGTATATCTCCTTTCTCCCTTTTATAGATGAGATTAGTTGGACACAGAAAGAAGAATAACCTGCATAGAACTAATATGTATAATGAACCATTCACACACACACACACACACACACACACACACACACACACACACACACACACTCACACACACACACCCCTTTGTGAATAGTAGCGCATATCAAGTCTTTCTAACTGGACTCACATGGGAGTGAGTTTATGATCCTGTCTTCAGGACCACTATGCTCTAATCAGCTGAGCTGCATGGCCAAGAGCTACCACATCTGTTTATTTTGTTTATTGAGGCAATTGAGATCCAACTATCTTAGATGGACCTTTTGGGCCATTGCCTGGCAATCATCCTTTAGTTTTCTTGATATCGTTTTATTCATAAAAAGATCCTGAGTCTTTGGGAAATTCATCACTATAGGAAAGAAGAAGAAAATAGAATGACATATTTGGGCAGGTGGATACTAACAAGAGCCCTAATATACTAAAAATAATCTCTTCTTCCATATGATGGTGTCTTTCTTCCTATTCTCCTTCATGTGCTCATCATTCTAGTCAAACTAAACTGCTAGTTATCCTTCCTATCCTGTCATGCATTCTCCAACCTTGGTGCATTCATGAAAGCTTGGATGTACTTTTTAATTACCGTTAGGTATCAAAATCCTTTTATTTTCAAGACCCGAAGTAGATGCCACCTCCTCCATGAAGTCTTCCCTGATCCCCACCCTCCAGCCTCTTACTGTAAAATTTCTTTGGGTCTCTAGCTCAATGTAATATAATGTTCAACTCAAGAGTTATTTATTAATAGCCTAATAAGATACAAACAATCTACTAGGTCATGCCAGGGATAAAAAGGAAAAAAAATAAAAACAGACTATGACTACTTGCATTCATTTGGGGTAGAGGATGGGGGCAAGCAAAAAAATATGTGCACAAATAAGTAAATGCAAAATAATTTGGGAATAAGTGCTCTAGGGATCAAGAAGGACCTTGTAGAAATGAGTCTTGATCAATGGCACATCTTAAACCCAGCAGAATTTTGTGTCATATATGGGAGGGGATGAAGGGAGGGAAGGAAAGGAAAGGAAAGGAACATGAGCCTTGTAATCATGGAAAATTATTCTAAATCATCTAATTAAATAAAATTAAAAAAAGAAGGGCCTTGTATAGAGTCTATCACTTGAGCTGGGCTGAGAAGGAAGCTACAGATTCTAAAACATGGAGATGAGGAGGGAGAATGTTCCAACCATGAGCATGTCAGCAGTCTGACTCCATGCAAATGCATGAAAGTAGAAAATGATGGCATGCCATACTTAGGGAGCAAGCAAATAGGTTAGGTTGGCTGGCATGCAGAGTATAAGAGGAAGAATAATATGGAATACTCTAAGATAAATGAGTTGGATTCATAATCTAAAGGGATTTAAGTGCCTAACAGAGAGGCCAATACATTATTTTATTTTATTATTTTTTAAACCCTAACCTTCAGCCTTAGAATCAATATTGTGTATTGGTTCCAAGGCAGAAGAGTGGTAAGGGCTAGGTAATAGGGGTTAAGCGACTTGCCCAGGGTCATACCACCAGGAAATGTCTGAGTTGATTTGAACCTAGGATCTCCCATCTCTAGATCTGACTCTCAATCCACTGAGCTACTCAGCTGCCCCCACCCCACCCACAACATTTTAAAAAACGTTGTTGTTGAACTGTCTCATTTGTGCCCATCTCTTAGTGAACCCATTTGGGGGTTTTCTTGGCAAAGATATTGGAGTGATTTGCAATTTCCTTCTCTAGCTCATTTGACAGATGAAGAAACTGAGGCAAACAAATTTAAGTGACTTGCCTAGGGTCATATGGCTAGTAAATCATCTGAAAAGGGCTTCAAATGCTTAACAAAGAAATTAATACTTCACTCAAGATAATATTGCCATTGCTGAATCATTTCAGTCATATCTGATTCTTGGGACCCCATTTTGGATTTTTCTTTGCAAAGATAGTGGAGTATTTTGACTTTTCCTTCTTAATGCATTTTATAGATGAGAAAACCAAGACAAATGGTGACGTGCTTTGCCCATCATACAACTAAAGAAAGTAATGAGCCACTAAATTTGGAGAGTGATATAGAACAAAATTTTAGGACTATTAACACCTTTGTGATTGATGGAGAGGAGAGGAGAGGAGAGGAGAGAGATGGACTAGAGACAGAGAGATCAATTAGGAGGTGATTGTGATGGTGTAGACCAGGATTAATAAGGATTCAAAAACAATAATATTTTGTTACGGTTAATATAATAATATTATAAATATTAATATATTACTTTTATTTCTATTATATTTTTATATTTATTATATATAATTATATAATTAAAATATTGGTGTATTAATATAATATAATAATTAATAAAAAATAATAAGGTTAAGACAGTGGGGGTAGAGTCAACAAGATTGGGCAAATGGTTGACTCTGTGGGACTAGGGAAAGGCAAGAGTCAAGGATGACTCTAAAGTTGTGAACTAGAAATATTTTAATACTGATGACAGCTATAGAGAAGAGGAGAGAGATTAGGGAGCCTTCTGTTTGGGACATGTTTGAGGTGCTTAGAGGATATCCAAATGGAGAGCTCCAGCAGACAGTTGGAGATGTGGCACAGAAGCTCAGGAGAAAGATGAGGCCTGGATATGTAAATTTGGGAGTCAACTCTATAGTTATATATGGAAACTTTCCTCCCACAAACCAAGAGAAATACTATAGAAAAAGAAGAGAAGAGGGTTGAGAACAGATACTGGAATGCACCAATGCACTGGGGAGGATATAGATGATCATCTAGGAAAGGATACTTAATCGTAATCTAATATTAGATAATTAATATCTGTATCTAGGATGAGGCAAATATGAATACTCTTGTAGTGTGTATTGGTCAGACCATTCCTGGATTATTGTGATTAATTCTAGGCAACATGTTTTAAGAAGCATGTTGATACACTGTGAAGAATCCAGAGAAGGAAAGGTGGAGTGGTGAACTATTTCAAGAATAGGCCAAATGAGGATCTGTTGAAGGGACAGAGGGTATTTAGTTTTGAGAAGACAACACTGATAGAGGAAGGAGAGGGAGGAGAACTAAATTCAGTTAATTGAAGACCTGCCACAAAGAAATCTAAATCTGTTCTCTTCTTTTCAGAGGACAGAACAAGGAGCGATGGGTCTAAGATGCCCAAATGCCAGTTAGTTTAAAGAAACCTCCTAACAATTCAAACTATCCCAAAATTTGGACATTTCTTGTTCCTTTAAGATTTTTAAACAAAGACCAAATGGTTGCTTGCTGGGCATGCTGTAGAGAGAATTCTTACACAGGCAAGGACTCTCTTCCAACTGTGAGATTCAAAGATTCTCTCCCATCTTGGACTTCCTAAAGCACTTTGTAGGGATCTTTCCTTTGCTCCTCATAAAACTAATGGAGTGCTTCAGCTTGCAAAGCATTTCACAAAGATGAGCTCATTTGGTCCTCATAACAACTCTGGGAGGTAGGCACTATTATTATCCCCATTTTATAAATGAGGAAACTGAGCCACACAGAATTTACCTTGCCCAGAGTCACACGGCTAATCAGGAACTTCTGACTAGAGATCTAGTGTTATATGCATCACATCACCTGGCTGCCTAATTACATTGTACCTTATATAATGTTTATTTGAGGTCCCAGGAATTTTAGGTAATAAGGGCTGAGAGGACAAAAACCATCTTTTTATCTCAGGAGCCTAGCTTAGGGTCTGGTATACATAGTAGACCTTTAATCAATGTTTGTAGAATTGCAGTTTCTAGAATCCCATCATTGGTGCCGCTCTCCTATTGTTTAAAGTTGACAAGGCTCCATTAAAATGTAGGTGGGGTTGGACTAGATGGATTTAAAAGTGCATTCTATCAAACATTTAAAGAGTAATTAATACTTATGCTACAAAAATGATTCTCAAATAAAGCAATAGAAGATACCCTATGAAATCTCCTTTATGAGACAAGTCTCCTGTTACACAAAGGAGAAACAGAGCAGATAAAAGAACTCTAGACCAATCTCACTAATGACTACTGAAGCATAAATTTTAAATAAAATTCTTGTAAGAAGACTACAGAAACATATCCAGAGGATAATTCACTATAACCAAGTTGGATTCATACCAAGGATAGTTCAACGTTAAGAAAACAGTTAGCATAATTAATTATAGAAACAAGAAAGAACAAATCCCACACGATTATTTTGATAGATGCAGAAAAAATCCTTTGACAAAATTCAACACTCATGTGCTTTAGAAAACTCTAAAAAGCATAAAGATAGAAGGGCCTTTTAATATAATTAAAAGCATACATTGAAACCAAGGGCTAGCATAGTTTCCAATGGAAAAAAAAAACGTAGAAATATTCCTAGCAAAAAAGAAAGGCAAAACAAGACTACTTTTAACCCTTCCCCTGATTCATTTCTCACTCGCTAACCTGTGATTTGACAGAGCTCTAGAAATGTTAGCTGTAACAATAAGGCAAGCAAACAAAATCAAAAGTATAAATATCAGCAAAGAGGAGTTAAAACTGTCCCTATTTGCAAATGACATAATTGTGAGCTTAGCATACCCAAGAGAATGAGAGATAAAAAACTAATCAAGATGACTAATAGCTACTTAACAGTTGCGGGATTCAAAATAAATCCACACAAATCATCAGCATTTCTATAAAGTACTAACAAAAGTCAGGAAATTATAATAAGAGAAAATCCATTGAAAATGACTATAAAATGCATAAAGAATTCATTTTTAAGATGCACACAAATTATTCAGAGCATCCTAAAAGTTTTGTTTTAATAGCTTAACACTGTATTAAGACCTTTTGGGGGTGTGGGGTGTGGCACAGAGAGGTAGCACAGTGGATATAGCATCCAGAGGTCCAAATTCCAAATCTGGCCTCAGACACTTCCTAGTTGTATGACCCTGGGTAAGTCACTTAACCCTGATTATCTAACTCTTGCTGTTTTTCAGTTTTAGAATTGATAGTAGGATAGCAGAGAAGGGTTTTGGAAAGAAAAAAAATGGTTTTTTAGGCAAATACAAATACAAAACATCTTTGACAGAAATAAAGGGAGATTTAAATAATCAGTGGAATAGTCACCATTGATGTTTCAGCCATGGCAAAATTAGAGTCAGAGAGAGTAGATAAAGGGCTAGACTCAGAATAAAGAAGACTTAGATGAGAGGTCCTGGATTCAAGTCTATTAATAGATACTTTCTATCTATGTAAACCCTGGACAAGTCGCTTAACCTCCTTTTATCACTCTTCTGCCTTGGAACCAATATATAGTATTGACTCTAAGATGGAAAGTAAGAGTTTAAAAAAGAGAAGATTTTTTTCAAATCCTATCTCCAACATTTATTGGCTCAATGACATCTAATTTCTCAGTTTTCTAGACTATCTTGAGACTGTAAATTGCAGACAAGGTGCTGACCTCACCAGAAAGTTCCTGCAACCAGAAAAAATGCAGGTTTATTCCCTGTTTTGTTCCCACTACTTAGAGTAGTTTACATATTTCATGCCAATCAAATTAATTACCCAGGTATTATTTTTTAGAACTAGACAAAATAATTAAAAAGTTTAGTTGTCAGAAATAAAGATTTAGAAGCTTGAGAAAAATTATGGAAGTGTGAATCATTATCACCATTCATACTCTAGTATAAAGCCATAGTCATGAAAGTATTTGCTTCTAGGTAAAAGGCAGAAAAGTAGATCAGTGGAACAGAACAGATAAACAAGAAACAGAAATGATGAAAAAGAGAAGTTCAAGGTTTAACAAACCCAACATCAATTACTGGAAGAAGAACTCCCTTTTTATAAGAACTGATGGGAAAACTGGAAGGCAGTTTGGCCAAAATTAGAATTAGACCAACATCTTATACCACACACCGCAATAAGCTCAAAATGGATACTTGATCTGAATATAAAAAGTGACCCAGTTAAAAAAAAAAACTTAGAAGAAAATAAGACCAAGTACATTTCACTGCTATGTCTAAAGGGAGAATTAACCAAATAATCAAGAGGATATTATAAACAATAAAAGACAATTGTGGCTACATGACTACACTTCAGCCTATTTCCCATTCAGCTGTCAAACTCATCTTCTTAAAGATCAGGTCTGACCAAAACACCCTCTTACTCCCCCCCATATACTCTGATGTCCAGTAACATCAGCCTCCTTGCTGTTCCACAAACAAGACACTTATCTCCCACCTCCAAGCATTTTTCCTGGCTCTCCCTCCTGTCTCCCTCTCTTCCAGCTTATTTCCACCTCCTGACTTCCTTGGCTTCCTTCAATTCTTGATTAATTTCTTTTACAAGAAGCTTTTCTCAGTCCTCCTTCATTTTATTTCCTCTTCTCCTGAGATTATCCTGCGTTTATCCTGTCTAGTTATTTGCATCTTGTCTCTCCCATTAGACAATGAGTCAAGGATTGTCTTTTGCCTTTCTCTGTATCCCCAGCACTTAGCACAGTGCCTGGCACCTAGTAAGCTCTTCATTAAATGCTTGTTGGCTGATAGATTAATTGTTATTGACTTGACCCAGATGGTTGGTAGGGGTTTTGTCCTCAGAAACAGCTCTAGCACCCAGAATAACATTGTAAGTAACTGGGGGTCAGGGAGCTTCGAAGCTGGGGCTGTTCCACATGGGGTGATTCTGGTTTCAGGCTTGCTGGGACAGAAGGCAGAGAGGAAGATCCTGCTCTGGGCTTTGGAAGCCATGCCCACAGCCACCCGTGGAATGCAGAGAATAGCTTAGTCTGGCCTGGCTTGGGGTCTCCTGGGAATTCATCCTGCTGAGCATTTTGCTACTTTGCCAGCCTTCCCTCTCCTCATTCAGGCAAAATTGTTGGAAACTCGGAAAAGCAGGACAACATGGGAGGGCCTTTTTGTTGTTATTCCCAGCAGGTTTCCCAATCATGAATGGAACCCTATGTTGGGAAAATGTCTGGATTTCTTTAACTCAATGGCAAAAAGGCAGAATTTCACTAAGGAGCTACAGTGAAAGTGGAACAGACATGTGTAAGGCAGGACATGCCAGGCCTGGGACATGAACAGGGGGCTGCATGCCAATAAGCCCATGGGCATGTGCAGCCATAAACCCTTTACTGGGATCCATTTACTCTCTGGGGGCAGGGTGAAGGTGGCATTTAAATTGCATTTTGTAGGAACATAGAAGCTATATATTTTTTAAAAGTGAGTTTCACACTGATAGAAGACACTTAGATTCAAAGTCTGACCATAATAACAATTCAAAGCCTGGACAAAGCCTGTCACCTTCTATGAACCTCAATTTCTTCCTCTGGAAAATGAAGGCATTGAAGTAGACATTTTTTGAGTTCCCTTCCCTTTCTAATGGTCTGTCTTGTTTGGACCCTCCCAGTTCTAACATTCTCTGTTCTAAAGACCCTCTGAATTCTGACATTCTTGGTTCTAAGATCCCTCCCGGCTCTGATCTGATAGGGCCTTTAGAACATGAAATGTCACAGCTGGAAGCCATCTTAGAACCCAGAATGTCAGAGCTGGGAGTGGCTTGTGTTCCAGGTCCCTTCTGGCTCTGATATTTGGTCTTCCAAGGTTCCTCCCAGCCCTGACATTCTCTGTTCTAAGCTCCCTCCCAGCCTTGACATTCTCTGTTCTAAGGTGGCTTCTAGCTCTGACATTCTCTGTTCTAAGGTTCCCTCCCAGCCTTGACATCCTCTGTTCTAAGGTCCCTCCTAGCTCTGACATCCTCTATTCTAAAGTGGCTTCTAGCTCTGACATTCTCTATTCTAAGGCCCCTCCTAGCCCTGACATTCTAGGTTCTAAGGGCCCTTTCCAGCTCCAACATGCTCTGTTCTAAAGTCCCTCCCAGCTCTGACATCCACTGTTCTAAGCTCCCTCCTAACTCTGACATTCTCTGTTCTAAGCTCCCTCCTAGCTCTGACATTCTCTGTTCTAAGATTCCTCCTAGCTCTGACATTCTCTCTTCTAAGCCCCCTCATAGCTCTGACATTCTTTCTTCTAAGCTCCCTCCTAGCTCTGACATTCTCTGTTCTAAGGTTCCCTCCCAGCTCTGACATTCTCTCTTCTAAGCCCCCTCCTAGCTCTGACATTCTCTCTTCTAAGCCCCCTCCTAGCTCTGACATTCTCTCTTCTAAGCTCCCTCCTAACTCTGACATTCTCTGTTCTAAGCTCCCTCCTAGCTCTGACATTCTCTGTTCTAAGGTTCCCTCCCAGCTTTAACATTCTGTATTATAAGGTGGCTTCTAGCTCTGACATTCTCTGTTCTAAGGTCCCTCCAGCCCTGAAATTCTCTATTCTAAGGTGGCTTCCAGCTATGATATTTCATGTTCTAAAGGCCCTACTAGATCTGACATTCTAAATTAGAGAAAGGAGAACTCATAAGTGGACTAGAATGGTTAGAGTTTTCCTGAATTGCTTCATGGAGAAAGTGGTACTTATGAGAGGCGGCTAAGTAGACCTGGAGCAATGAAGACCTGAGTTCAAATGTGACCTCAGATATCTAGTAAATGTGTGACCCTGTACAAATCACGTAACCTCTGTCCACTTCAGTTTTCTTAACTGTAAAATGGTGAGCCTAAGAACACCTACCTCCCAGGATTGTTGCTGGGATAAAATGAGAGTATTTGTAAAGCCCTTTTCAAAGCTTAAAGCATAATATGAGGGTGAACTGTCATTCTTATTCTTATTAAGCACGGGCCACAAAAAATCATTAGGGCTGAACAAGAAGAGAAGCAAATAGGGAGTTCAGGTGGGGATGGGTCATGTGGAGGATTCACATTCGCCACGCTACAGAGGCAGGAACATTCCTTGTGTATTTGGGGGATGGTAATCAGACCAGATGGGTTGCTGCAAAGGTTTCATGCATAGTAGAGTGTCGTGTAAGATAATAATGGAAAGTGTATTCACTCATTTTATCCACCTGACCATGTTGATGGTATGGGGATGGTATGGGCAAGGACATCATTTCCTCTACCTCACTGCCTATCAGGAGGTCTCTGCACCCTGCAGGTCCACAGCCATTCCATGGGCCCACATTTTGAGGCTGGGTTCAGAGAAAATTGGATTTAGGGTAATGAATGCTCTCCTTCCTCCCTTCGGCCTCCAGGCTTCCTTCTAGACCCAAGTCAAATACTGCCCTCCATGGGACCCCTTTCAGGGTGCCTTCCTCCCACTGTTGGCCCCTGGGAAATTCTCTTCCACTTCTACAGTGAGTGTGTAAAATTTATGGTATATAGTATATAGAACATATGTTCTATATATATGGTGAACAGTGTATATCACATATACCATATGTACATAATATATAAATTATATTGTATAAATAACTCTATATATCCTATGTACTACCTGGTGTATCATACTTTTAATATATGCATTACATGGCATAAATAATACTATATCTCATATACACTATACAATATATATAACATGTGGTGGTATGTATGATATGCATGTCAAGATACCATCATATATAGTGTATATATGTGATATATCCCATAAAGTGTATATGTACATATGTGTTTTATAAGACATATGGCATAGTATGTGTGCTATTAGATTTTAGTTAGACTGAATATTTAATTGGTGGTCGCCAGGGATTTGATTTCTAAATCCCAAAATGAATTACTCAAGTAAATGGAATTTAGTAATAGTTTATTTTTACAATGGAGGGAATATATTAAGGAAGATATAAAAGGAGGGGGAGAGAGAGAGAGAGACAGAGACAGAGACAGAGACAGAGACAGAGACAGAGACAGAGAGAGAGACCTTCCTCTAAACCAGTTAGAAATTCTAAGATACCAGTCAGGGGAAAGGAGTCTGATGGGCCTTTCTCAGAGGTTCAGACCTCCAGAAAGGGCAAAGAAAGAAATCAGCTTTTACACTCATCACAGTGACCATCTAAAAGGAAAGCAGTCTGAGGTCTCCTGCCCGAGCTTCTCCAGGGGTCCAGTTCCACAGCCAAGTGTCTTCACTCCAAGTTCGAGTGACTGTCTTCCAGTCCAACGCTGAGGGACTAATAATCTTCACTCCAAGCCAAAGTGACTTATTGATTGAATTTCTCCCTGTGTGTCTCTGTTTCTACTATTTAAAGACCTTTTTATCTTGTGTCACCTCCCCTAAATTTTACATCTACCAATCACAGATGACGCTCCACTCTTTCACATGTGGGTCATAGACCTCCCACTCAATGTATGAAATGGGTGTTCATACCTTTTTGTGGTTAGTTCACACTTTTTGTGGTTAAAATGGGTAGATCTACTTTAAATACTGGGTTTATATAATCAGAGAGATGCAAATCAAAACAACTCTGAGGTATCACCCCACACCTAGTAGATTGTCTAACATAACAGCAAAGGAAAGTAATGAATGCTGGAGGGGATGTGGCAAAGTGGGGACACTAATTCATTGCTGGTGGAGTTGTGAATTGATCCAACCATTCTGGAAGGCAATTTGGAACTATGCCCAAAGGGTGATAAAAGACTGTCTGCCCTTTGATCCAGCTATAGCACTGCTGGGTTTGTACCCCAAAGAGATAATAAGGAAAAAGACTTGTACAAGAATATTCATAGCTGCACTCTTTGTGGTGGCCAAAAACTGGAAAATGAGGGGATGCCCTTCAATTGGGGAATGGTTGAACAAATTGTGGTATATGTTGGTGATGGAATACTACTGTGCTCAAAGGAATAATAAAGTGGAGGAATTCCATGGAGACTGGAACAACCTCCAGGAAGTGATGCAGAGCGAAAGGAGCAGAACCAGGAAAACATTGTACACAGAGACTGATACATTGTGGTACAATCGAAGGTGATGGACTTCTCCATTAGTGTCAATGCAATGTCCCTGAACAATCTGTAGAGATCTAAAAAACACTATCCACAAGCAGAGGATAAACTGTGGGAGTAAAAACACCAATGAAAAGCAACTGCTTGACTACAGGGGTTGAGGGGATATGACTGAGGAGAGACTCTAAATGAACACTCTAATGCAAATACCAACAACAGGGAAATGGGTTTGAGTCAAGAACACATGTGATAACCAGTGGAATCGTGCGTCGGCTATGGGGGAGGGAAAGGTGGGGGGGGGGGGGCGGGGAGGAAAAGAAAATGATCTTTTTTTCCAGTGAATAATGTTTGGAAATGACCAAATAAAATAATGTTTAAAATTTAAAAAAATATACTGGGTTTACACTTTGGGGATTAAAATCTAAAAATAGACAGGGTATTACAATTTAATCTTCACAAACAAGGAAGAGCTAAGTACCTTCATTGTTGCAATCAGGGGAGAGACAAATCCAATCTTCACAGCGCAGACATCCACTACGATGTATGTAGGGTATGTATGTATATGTGTGTGTGTACACATACATGTATATTGTTTATATATATACGCCATACATATGCCATACATATACCATTTATGTAATAGAAGAAGTAAGCTGAGAGAAACTGTTACTTCTTGAAATAGTGAAGGTAAACTGATGGGAAACTTACTTCAGCTGTGACTTGAGAGAGCTGCTACAGGAAACTAAACCTGCTTATTTGTAATGAAGGTAAAACAAAGAAATGCTATGGGATGCCACCACACAGGGATGTTAGAGGACTGCTTATAAAGGAATGCCTTGGGGTATACTCTGGGGTTTATTCTGAGGTTTGCCTATTGATCCCTACTGATTGCTGATGGATCAATCTATTTCCTAACCTCCTTCCTCCCTCATTCCCTTCCTTAACCAACCCTCTCCTCCTTTGCCTCCCTCACCTCCCCAATCTTCTTGAAGCCTTTTCTTCTTCCCTCCCTCCTGAGTGAACTATAAAGATATTCTAGTTGCTTTCTCAGTCAAGGGGTTTATTGGGATAACAGAATGGGAAACTGAAGTAAGAAGGATGAGGAAATCCCTAATCTAAATGAGGTAAAATTGAGGGTTTGGGAAGTCACAAGTGTGACTCTTAGACAGTTAGGGAGATGGAGGACAGCAGCCCCTTCAAAATCTTCCTTCTTCTTTTTCACAAAAAATCAGTGAGGTCTCTCAGCTTAACCCCAGAAAGAAACAAAGTTCAAAGTCTCTAAGTTTTCTCCTGGCCAGCTCAACTCTCAAATAGACCACTAACTCAAAAGCTTCTCCCCTGGTCAGCTTCCACTGCTCAGAGCCAGAGAGACGGAGACCAAGTCCCAAAAGCCAACTTTCTCTTCTCAGTGTCAACTTCAACTGCTCAGAACCAGAAAAACCCCAAAAACCAAATCAGCCTCACAAAGGTCTTTCAGTCAGGTTCAAACCTCCAGGGAGAGAGAGAATGTGACTTCCAGTCTCTAGAGACAAAGAGACCAAAAGCCAAATTTCTCCTCTCAGTGTGGCCACCAAAAGCCCCCAACTGCCACTCCTGGGAACATTCCATTAGAATCCTGGTTCTTGCATCTTGGTCCACAAGTCCTGCAAAACCTCTCTCTCTTCATGTCTCTATCACATATATCACATGCTATGCATACGTATATACTATGACATATATATTATATATACCCATGTGTGTAGATGGATGGATGGGTGATAGAGATATAGATGATAAAATCATAGAACAATGAATGATGGATAGATTGATAGATGATAGATGGACAGACACAGAGAGACAGAAAAATGGATAGAGATAGATGGATGAATGGATGAATAGATAGATGGAAGACTGAAGAGACAGACAGATAGACATAGATAGATAGATAGATAGATAGATAGATAGATAGATAGATAGATAGATGGATGGATGGATAAATACATAGATAGACAGACAGACAATATAGGCCTGGTTATCTGCATGTCATCTTCCCCCAATAGAATATAAGCTCCTTCAAAGCAGAAACCACATTCACACCTTTCTTTGCATCCTCAGCCCTTGGCAGAGTGCCTGGCATAGGGTAAATAAGTGTTTAATGAATGTTTTCTGACAGACTGGCTGAGATGCTAGGCTTGGGTCCCTTTTAGCTTGAAATCTCAGATTCTCAGGGCCCCTGGCCCTTAGTAGTTCCTTCTTTGGACTCTTCCTCATACGAGCTCAGAATCAGGAAGATCTGGGTTCAGATTCTACTCCTGACATTTACTGGCTTATGACCTGGGCTAGTCCCTTAAGTTTTCTGAGCCTCCCCATTTATAAAATGTAAGTGTTGAACTTGGTGACTTGTTCTTATTCCACGTTCTGTTTTCTTTGTTTCCACCGGGTGGAAGCTCTGTGTTGGGAAAAATTTCTTAAGCCTTAAAGCTGCCTTATGGTGGAAGGGGTTGCCCCTGAGGCAGGTGATGGATTCCTCATTGGTAGAGACCTTCAAGCATAGGCTGACCTACCACTGCTTCTCTGGTTAGCCTAAAGAGAATGCCTACTCAGCCATTGGCCGACCCTGCTGGCCCTACAAGGTTCCTGCCCGGCCTATGGCTCTGGGATGTGCTTCACCATCTCCCCTGTCTCTCCCACCTACATAGGACCTCCCACTCTCGGGCCAAGGCGGAGGCGGCCCTCACCGCGGCTCAGAAAGCCCAGGAAGAAGCCCGGATGGCCAGGATCACTGCCAAAGAGTTCTCGCCTTCCTTCCAGCACAGGGAAAATGGTGAGTTGGCTAGGAGCTGGGGCTCAGCGAGCTCCTGGGTGTTGGGGGCAGGAGGCCAGTGGGGCAAAGGGCCATTGGAGAAGTGAGAAGCACCAGCTGGTCTGTCCATCCTCCCTTCCTGAGTCATCTTCCCTGGCACAAGCCTCTGTAAACCCTGTCTTCTCTGCTTTGCTCTTGGACCCGTGTGTGTGTGTGTGTGTGTGTGTGTGTGTGTGTGTGCATGGGGAGGGTGTATAAAGCTATATGTTGTCATCCTTACAGCTGGCCTCTTCTTTCCCTCATACATTGCAGAAGCCTCTTATTCCTTGTGGAAAACCAAACAGCATTTTAGGTTTGTCAGATTCCTTCTTTCAACACCTTATGTGACATTTTTAATTCCTAGGTTGGGAGTGAGCAGCCAGGAAAGTGTCTGGGCTTCACCATCCTGGATTACTAGAGTTGCATATTGTGCCACCCACATTATGTGTGTGTGTGTGCATGAACACACATGTACAATTCTCTGCACTTTGGTTGGAATGAGATTTCGAGGTCTCTCTTCTTTGATCTCATTGGTGTAGGGGGATGACTGCTCAGGGAGGGAGAGAGCACCATACAATGGAAGGAATAATTGGAGTCGGAGGATTTGGGTTTGAATCCCACTTCCAACAATTCTTACATGGGGTCCTGGACAAGTCACATCAACTCCTTGGGCTTGATGCTTTCATCAAAAATGAGGGGGCTGGATCAGAAGGTCACTGAAGTTCCTCCAAACTCATCTATCTATGACTTTCCCTCTACCTAGGGAAGATCAGTAATGTGGGTTTAGAGATCCTAGAATCGTGGAGGGGGAATGAGACATTAAGCAATTGAACCAGGCTTCATAAAGGCGTGTTGGCCTGACTTTCTCTGGATGGGCCACTTGGGTATGTCAGAAGCAGGCTATGAACATAGCCAGATCTCTCCTGACTCTGGGATCAATTCTTTAGTGACTTGCCATTTTGTCTCTTCCAAGTCTCCCTTTCCCCCAACAACTTCTCCTTGTTCATAAAAGGCAAAGTGCTCTCTTCCAGGGTCCTCTTCTAAGGCTTCCTTCCCTCTCTCCCTCAGCCCTAACGTCTTAGGCTCACTCCACTTTGTACTTGGAATGCCTTGGGCTTTCAGAAGCATAGCTAAGCACCCACAGACCTCCCCACAAGGCCATCTGTCTGGGCCTTCTCTTGGGGGATGGAGAACTCAAGAGAAACACTTGAGAACCTCTATGGGCCTGAGCTTGTTAAAGACAAGGTTTTCAAACCATTGAACTATCCAAGGTTTTCACTAAATTTTTAATGACGAATTTAACAATCATTAAACATAGACATTTTTAAAAATAGAGAAAATCAACAAAGAGAATTGCATATGATCCCTTTACATATTTTTTGTTTTTGAAAAGTGTTCATGAAATTTAATTAGAGTAACAAGATGAAGCCTGTTTCTTTGTATCCTATTTCTGAACTTGTTTTTGTTTGTGTATCTTTACTTATTTTAATGCTTATCTTTTTCTTCTTCCTTTCTTTCTGCCTTCCTTTGTCTTTCCTTTCCTTCCTCCTCTTTTTCTTTCTTTTTTCCTATCCCTCTCTGCTCTTTCTCTCTTCCCTCCCCTCCCCTCCCCTCCCCTCCTCTCCCCTCCCCTCCCCTCCCCTCCCCTCCCCTCCCCTCCCCTCCCCACTCCTGGAGAACCAATTAGTTTTACAAGGCCTCAGATACCCAGAGACCTTTGTGATTTCATATTACTTCCTGAAGTGACATTTTAGATGATGCATCAATTTTTTACCTTTAATTTGGTCCTGGGTTGGTCTTCCCACCATCAGTGTCTTTTCTGTTTCTCCATGGAAGCCTTTACAGGGCCAACATGCCCAAACCAAAATCTGACATTTAAGTCTTTGGTTCTTCATCATAGTTTGGGCTGTGGGCCAGGATCCTTGGGCAGACTGGGGCTGGATGCGGGCATCTCTCACTTGATGAACCATCCTGAGAGTTGTGTTTTTAGGAGACTCAGCCCATTTTTATAAGGGTTGAGGGTCCTATGTAGATGGACTCCTTACAACTCTAGCAATCCTGCTATGAAAGAATCCTCCATTTTTATAATCTTTGCATAAGTTGGGAGCCTTGGGGGCCAGGATGAAGGCTGAATTGTTTACAATTCCCCCCAACCTTGAATGGCCTGTGGGTGCAGGAGGCAAGCAGGGAGGACTTGGAGCTGGCTAGCTCTGGTGCCTTAGAAGTCCCAGGGAGGGAGTATGAAGAACAAAGACATTGGAATCCAAGCGTAAAGACTGCGTGTACTGTTTTGCATTTTAACAATGATTCTTCCAGGAATATCACATGCTCAGGAACTAATTTTAGCCAAAGATCATTTCCCAGCTGGGCGAGCTGCTCAAAGGCAGGATTCTGAAGCTGAGCAGTATGGCACAAGGCTGCCACCAGCGCCCTCCTGCAGGTGTTCTCCCTGGTGCCCTCCCCAGGCACTATTCCCAGTGCTCCCCCCTCAGGGGCTTTCACCAGACTCTAGGTCTCTGGCTACAGAGCTTCCTGGGCTGGGAGAATGAGAGTGCAGCAATGACCCTGAGGGGCATTGGTAGAATGACCCTGTGCCACCTGTTGAATGCCAGGGCCAAGCAGCAGGTTTAAAGGCAAAGACTGCAGCTAGCAGTTCTTTCTTCCTCCCCCCTCCCCACCAAATTTGGCAAGGGCCCATCTCACTTGTGACTAGGAGGGCAGCGATGGAGGAATATCAGCATACTTGGTCCTCTCAGATCCTGAGCAGATGGCAGAGGGCTGTGGTGAGGTGAATGGCTCAGTTAAAATGTAATTTTAAATATCCTCACATTGCTGGAGATGGTTTGCTGGAGTCAAGACTTGACTGGGCTTAGGAGGGGCCTCCGAAGAGATCAGGGGGTACTAGGGGTACAGCTGGGAGCTGGCAGATGTCTCTGAGGTCCCTCATGAGCATAGGATGGATGGAATAAAATGATAGAGGACCACAAAAAAATATGAGAAGGAACTTCAAGGGCCAGTCTATTTTCTATACTGTTCTTGTGGGCTTAGCTGTTTGTGGGGCTGGGGAGAAGAGAGGAGGAGGAGACAGGCTGCAGATGGGGCTAACCTCTAGATCACTTCTTAGAGCTGCCCAAATTGCTCATTCATTCACTTTGGAAACAGAGTTCGATCTATTTATCAGTTAATAAGTACAGAGAAAGAGGAGGAAAGGGCCCATTTGGAAAAGACAGCCAGAGAAGCCATGTGGTATAACCAAGAAATAATGAACTTCTGGAATCAGAGGACCTAGGTTGGATCCCAGCTCTGATATTTACTACCTGGTATGACTCTGGATGAATTATTTCCTATCTCATGGCCCCAGTTTCCCCATACCAAAAATAAGATGCTGGAATTAGATCATCTTTAATGTTCCTTTCAACTCTAAGTTCTCTGATCCCAAGACCTGGGACACTGATATTTCAGTCAATAGACATTTATTAAGAGCTTATTATCTTTGGGAAAGCTAAATGGCCCAGTGGATAGCGAGCCAAGAGATAAGAGGTCCTGGATTCAAATTTGTCCTTAAATACTTCTTACCTGTTTGACCATGGGCATGTTACTTAATCCCAATTGCCTAGCCCTTACCACTTCTGCCTTGGAATCTATACTTAGTAACAATTCTAAAATAGTAGGTAAGGATTTTTTAAAAGAGTCTACAATGTGTCAGGCACTGTGCTAAGTACTAAGGATACAAAAATGAAAACAAAATACAGTCCTTGCCCTTAAGGATGTTATTTAGGAATGTTGATATGCTAGTCAGTCAATAAACATTTATTGATAACCTACCATGTGCCAAGAACTAAGCACTAATAAAAATACAAAAGAAAAAGACAACCCCTGCCTTTGAGGATATGTTATCTACTATGACTCCACCATGTTTCCTAGCAGGACCACAGACATCCTGGAACACTGGATGCCTTAGAGACTAGAGATTGGTAGAATGTTAGAACAGGAGGTACCTTGGAGGTCATCTAGTCCAAACCCCTTATTTTTCAGAAAAGGAAGTTGAAGCCAAGAGATTTTGTGGGAGAAAGAGTTTATATTTTCTTATAGTAACTTGATAATGTTTAACTACTCCGGAGCAAGGTTGAGAAATGTTTCATCTAACCTAAACCTCTCATCCTGCAATTTGATCTCATCTCCTCCTATCCTTCCTGAGTGGTTCTTAATTATCCTTAATCTTTTTTAACATTATAACTATCCCCTTCCAACTTTTCCTTTTCTATAATAAATAACTCCAATTCTTTCAGATTTTCTCAGAGAACCTTTTGCCAGCCTTTTAGTCTCCTTCCTAGTTTTCTTCTGTATCTTCTTCATCTCCTCTGTATTTTCCCAAGATGTGAATGAAGCCCAGAATGAGGATTTGATCCATGCTAAGGCGATGAGTGATCAGATAAGCTCTTGTTTTAGGTGTATATCCGCTACCTTATTAATGACAATCCTACATGGTCGATTCACCCATACCTTCGGCTCCACCATTGCTGTAAGACTCTTTTCAGGCTTAGTACAATTCTTGATGACCTATTTCTACATTATTCATGCCCATCCTCCTCAACTCCCAAATACAAAGACCACACACACACACACACACACACACACACACACACATCCATGGACAAAAGTAGATCCCTGGTAAGTTGGCTAAAGCATTCGCCAGTTCGAAGATTTAACATCCATTAGTGCAGTAGAGACTATGTAATCTTGGAGTCCAGAGGGGAGTCATCTGGTGGAGATTCTGGTTCTTGTATTATGATTAATCAGCTGTGTGGTCTTGACCAAATCATGTAACTTAATAGATTTTGAGTTAGAAGAGGCCTTGGAAATCATCTGGTCCCACCCCATCATTTGAAGACCAGGAGACTAGAGTTAAGAGGATGAAATCACTTGCCCAAGGACACATAACTAGCAACAGGATTAAACACACATACTCTTGACTATAAATCCAACATTTTCTCCTATTATGTGTATTCTGCACCTCAATTTCTTCATCTGTGAAATGGGCACAATAATACGGGACCTGCCTCCCTCATGGCATTATTGGAGGTGTCAAATGAATATGACAGATGGGTAAGTACTTTGAAGAATTGAAATTGTTCATATCAGTTTTAACTATTTTTCTTCTCTTTTCCTCTTAATAACTGATGGGTCAGAAAAAGGTGAACCATAGCTGTGGATGTCACTGATAATTCATTTCATGTCATTGTTTGGAGGTCAGGCAAGAGGCTCCAGCATAGAGAAAGGAGTAGAGAATGAGGCCATCATGGGATGTTGTGGCTTTTAATATGGGAAACCAACAAATGGGTTGTCACTAGAATCTTATCCTGACATCATCCTAGCTGAGTCCGTGTGACTTACTCTCTTCTTTGCCCCATTCCATCCTTGTTTCAAACCCTTTACAACCCTTTATCCTCTGAGTCTTCCTAAGACAAGACTATCCACTTAGGATCTCCCAGTGTTCTCTGGGCAACCTTGACCTTGTGTTTCTTCTTTATGTCCTCCTCTATAAAGGACTTGAATGTCAGAGGCCAAAGCGTCAGAATTCGAACGACGATATCGAGGTGATCTCCACAGGGACCCCATTGCAACAAGAGAGCCCTGAGCTGTACCGGAAAGGCACAACCCCTTCCGACCTCACCCCTGATGACAGCCCCCTCCAGAGCTTCCCTGCCAGTCCCTCCATCACGCCACCACCGATCCCTGCCTCCCGAAACAAGAGCGCCCACTTCTCCAGGCAGATCTCCGTGGATGAAGAGCGAGGTGGGGAGATCCAGATGTTGCTGGAGGGCCGGGGAGGGGACTACCTAAGACCCAACAGCTGGAGCGAGGAGAAGGTAGGGGGGGCAAGAGGGGTGCGGAGTGGTGCCCTGCGGAGCTGCCAGCCAGGGGATGACTACCGTGGCCGCAGCTCGGGTCACAAACATCCGCCAGGGAACCACAAGCCCCGGGAGAGGTGGGCAGATTCCCCCACCCCATTCTCATGGACTTCCCACCACCGCTCCAACAACCACAGCTCAGGGAGCACGAGGCTGCTGGAGTTGGATGAAAAGCTCAGCAACTATGAGATGGAGATGAAGCCCCTCATGAGGATGGATTCTTATATGCAAGAGGTTCACACCCAAAAAAGACACTATAGCAAAGCGGGCGCCTGCCGGAGCTTGGTGGAGGATCACCGCTCCGACGATCGGGGTTTCGGGGTGCAGAGACTGAGGTCCAAGTCCCAGAATAAGGAGAATTTTAGGCCGTCATCTTCTGCTGAACCCACAGTTCAAAAACTGGAAAATTTGCGGCTCGGGGACAAAGCCGAGCCCCGGCTGCTGAGATGGGACTTAACCTTCTCCCCACCCCAGAAATCCTTACCTGTTGCACTAGAATCTGATGAGGAAAATGGAGATGAGCTGAAGTCTAGTACGGTAAGTGAATATAGCTTGTCTCTTTTTCTTCAGCTTGGGGGAAGAGCCAGCCCTAAGGGAGTTCTCATGATGGTGGAGATCGGATTTAGAAGTAGAAGGGACCACAGAGAACAGCTAGTCCAAGCCCTCTCCCTTCATTTTACAGATGAAGACACTGAGGCACAGGGAAGGAAAGTGATTTGCCCAAGGTCACACAGGCTACCATAAGCTTTGGAGGCAGGATTTGAACCCAGGTGCTCAGACTCCAAGATCGAATGCTTTTTTTCCACGGTACCACATGGTCTCTCCATTAGCAGGGTCTTAGATTTGGGGGTCCTGGGTTCCTGGCTACCTTCATCATCCCTAGGCACGCTTCCTAACCTGGGATCCATCAAGTCTCCTTTCACCCTGCTGAGCCATCCTGCAAAGGTGGGCTGTGTCGATGAGATTGAGAAGGAGCCAGGGAAAGGAATCAATAAAGCATGGCAGCCCACTGGAGAGAAAGCATGTTGTTCTCACCAGGAGACTACTCACTGCTGAACTGCCTGAGCTGTGTATGAGTGGGCAATTTTGATAAATTATTAAGCACCAACTGTGTACGTGGCCTTAAGCTAGTGAATGGGGGGAGATGCGAAGTTTGGATAATGTACAGTTCCTGTCCTTCTTCAATTCAATTCAACAATTAATCAATAAGCATTTAATAGGAGCCTTCTAAATGCCAGGTGGTGTGCTAAAGGCTTGAGTAGATACAAAGACAAAAAAAAATGAATGAATGAATGAAATGGCCTCTTCCCTCAAGGTCCCAGCATCCTTTGGGGTGGGGGTGGGGGGAGAAAACATTAACAAATAGAAGCTCCTTTGGGGAGAGGGAACTAACAGTTGAGAGGGATCCATTAGTCGGTAAACATTGATGGAGTGCCTCCTCTGTGCCAGGCACTGGGCTAAGTGTTTGTGATACAAAGAAAGGCAAATGATAGTCTTACAATCTGACAAGAATGGAAGGGGCAGAGTCCTCTGGGGAATGAGGAATGATGGCGTCTAGGACATCAGCCAGGTGGGAAGATGGGAGATCAGGGAGGAGCTCTCTATCCTCTACTTTCTGCCTCTCTAATTACAGAGAGACCCTATCCCTGGACTAAGGGCAGGTGCTTCCGAGGAGCCAGGAGTTTCAGAGTTCTAATCTTGAAGGAAGGGCAAAGAAGGCTAGGAAGGCTTCTGGGAAGAAGAGTGTTCAGGCTATGTCTTGAGGGAGATGAGATTCTGTGAGGTTAAGGAGAGCGGGGAAATAGATTCCAGGCACGGGGATGGTCACAGCAAAGGCATAGATAGGAGAGGCGGATTTCTCTGAGGAGCCCCAGGAAGGCCAAACATTTATTAAGCACCTACAATATGCCAGACTAAAATCAGATACCCCTTGCCTTCAAGGAGATGATATTCTACTATGTATGAGGAAAAGACATCCCTAGCTGGCTATAAACACATAGGAATTGAGGTGGCATTAGCAATAGTGGGAATTAGGGACAACTTCTGGTAGGAAGGAGCTCTTGAGAGATGAGCCTTGAGGGGGTTCAAGAGGCAGAGGTAGGAAGGGGGAGCTCGTGGAGCTATGACATAGACAGAGATAACTGAGACATTGTGGTCTAGTGGAATGAGTGCTGGACTTGGAGTCAGAGGACCTGGGTTCCAATCCTTCCCTTGATGCTGTCTACCTGTGTGACTATGGGCAAGTCCCTTAGTTTCTCTGAGCCTCAGTTTCCTCATCTGTGAAATGGGGAATAATAATACTTGCACTACTTACCTCTCAGGCTTGTGCCGAAAGCACTTCACAAACCTTAAAACCCCATAGAAATGGGAGCTATTCTTCTCAAGTGTTCAGAGGATGCATGGATGCATTTGGCGTGGCCCTCCATAGGGCTCAGAGAGAGACCGAAGGTAAGTGGGTTGCTTTGCACATCAAATGGAGAAATAAGGAGGTGGGATGGCTTATCTATTGGTATAGAGTCTTGAAGGTAGTGGGATGGTTTTTACTTCAACTGGAGCAATAAAGAGATGGGATAACTTGTCCATTGTTATAGTCTCAAAGGTAGTGGGATACTTTCGAGCTCTACCAGGAAGAAATGGGAAGAGCATTTAATCTCATCGTGTTCCCTATATTCTTCTCAGGCTCAAGTATTAGCCCCATAAAATGTATCAGGATGTGGTATCTGGGGAAAAATGAGGATGACACATTGTCTTTGTTGGCCATCACACTGTGAAACAGGATATGACCCATTTGACAGATGAGGAGACTAAGGCTCAGACTTGCTTTTTGTTGAGAGGTTCCTAGACGAGACCTTTATAGATGCTCTAATCTCAGCCACCAGGGAGAGATTCTCCATTAGCTCTTTGGAGGACCATTAGCTGAAGTTCATCTGCAAACCCACAGGTTAGCCAGGAGATCTGTTGAATCCAGGAACAGGGTTTTCAAGGCTCAAAGGGATTAAGTGACCTGCTCAGAATCACAAAGCAAATGAGTCTCAGAGGCAGGATTTGAACCCAGGTCCTCACTGAAGGCCAACTTCTGAAGATCGAGGATCACAACTTCTAAATGTCTTTGCCCCTGCTGCCACCTACAACCATGGTTGCCCAGAATTTAACACTTTCATTTATCCAAAATAGCTGGGAACTAAAATGTTCTGACTGACTGAATATTTGGTTTAACTGAGAGATCACACATGGCTTACTCATCAAGTTTAAAATGCACTAAATACATACCCACTGATCACAACAGAACCTTCTTGGGTCCCGGGACACTCATAGTTGTCAAAGAATCCCAGGTCTATGGCTGGAAGGGATTTTAGATGTCATTTAATCCTTCCCCCTAATTTTGCTAATGAGTTAAGTGACTTTCCCAAGGTCACCCAGATACCGTAAGCATCAGGAATGGAATTCTAACCCCTAAGTCTTCTAGAGCCAATACTCCTTCTATTAGGCTTCCCATCATACAGAGGATAGGTGTTGTTTCAAGAAAGAGCAGAAATTTCCAGTCTTTGGGGAATTGTGAATTTCCTGGTCATTTAGATTCAAAATTCTATATAAATAGCATTTTGTATTTTACCCTAAGAATATAAAGTTTTCCCATTTGCCAAATACTAACTCAGGCTTACACTTGGATATAAAAGTTAGAACTAGGGGTGGCTGGGTGGCTCAGTGGATTGAGAGTCAGGCCTGGAGATGGGAGGTCCTAGGTTCAAATCTGGCCTCAGACACTTCCCAGCTGTATGACCCTGAGCAAGTCACTTGACCCCCATTGCCTAGCCCTTACCACTCTTCTGCCTTGGAGCCAATACACAGTATTGACTCCCAGATGGAAGGTGAGGGTTAAAAAAAAATTAAGAAATAAATAAATAAAAGTTAGAACTAAAGCTGAGTCTCCTGATTCCCATCAGGGAATTTCACACTCAGAACTAGGATTGGTGATTTATTTCCCTTTTATCTCTCAAGTCCCTTCCAGGTCAGACTTGCTGGGATGCCATGACTCTATTCCACTCCCAATTCCTTGGCTGTCCAGGCTGTACACAAGAAGAAAGCCGGGCCCTGTGTTCAAAGGGGAGGATAAGAGTTTTTAGACCCCTAAGATGTCAGGGCTGAAAGTGATCTTCACGATTATCTAGCTGGAGCCCTTCTCTTTGTAGCCCCCTCGGGAGAGGAGATGATTTTCTCCACGGCCACATGGTTAGTTAGATCTTATCCCTTTCAGGTGTCATGAGACAAGAGGTCTCTAGAGTCAGAAAGATCTGAGTTCAAATTTAGCCTTAAGCATTTACTCACTAGATGACCCTGGGCAAATCACTAAAACCTCTGTTAGCCTCAGTTTCCTTATCTGTAAAAATGAAGATCGTGATAGCACCTGCCTCCCAGGGATGTGGTGAGGATCAAACGAGATAATGTTGCTCAAGTGCTTTGCAAACCTTAAAGTCCTATATAAATCCTAGCAATTATTGGTATCATTGTCATTTAAGAGATTATGTTATACCTGTAATTACAATATTAAATTACAAATGAATTTTTATACATAAACATAATTCAATGTTTATATAATTACATATTTCCAAATAATGTATAATGTGTTAGCATACCATATTATGACATTATTATTATTGTCGTTATTAGCAATCCTAGTGTTCTTTCCACCATGTTGGTGGCCTCCTCCATAACCCATCTGAAATACATCTGTGTTCACCCAGTAGACAGCTAGATGTTGTAGGGAATAGAATGATAGACTTGGAATCAGGAAGACCTGAGTTCAAATTCTGCCAGACTTGTGATCTTGGGCTAGTCACTTAACCTTTTTTAGCCTCAGTTTCTTTATCTATAAAATGAGGCTAACGAAAGCACCTCCTTTACAGGGTTATTATGAGAATCAGATGAGTTACTCTATGTAAAGTGCTTTTCTGACATTAAAGTACTATGAAAATTCTAGCTATTATTATTATTATTGTGGTGGTGGTTGTCATCATTGTCAACATCATCATCATCATCATTATTATTGTATCAGTGGGAAACCTCCAGGTCCTGATGGGAAATTTTCATCTTCTATTCTTTCTGTTTCTGTCTCTTTCTCCCTTCTGAGACTCCCCTATGTCTCTCTCAGGAAGTCCCTCTTTAGAGGCCATCTGGGGGAATGAACATGTCTCATCTTCACAGAGATGGTGCTGCATCCATGAGATTTGTCCTGTCGCAAGGCAGACCTATTTTTGCTTCTACCTGAAGTTTCTATGACCATCTGTCATTCTTGCCAGTTGGCTGATTCTTAAAATATTCCCCCCCCCATATACTTACACATAAAGATGCCGCCTCCCCCCACCCCACAACACCTTCCCGTCCCCCTTTCCCCCTGCTGGGACCAAAATACCAGCTTCCACTTACAACTTTATTTTCCTCATCATAACAGCTAGGATATATATGTTCGTGAGATCGTGTGTCTCACTGTGTGGCTATTTTCAGACAAGCCTGATGATTGGCAGGGTGAAGGATGAAGAAATATGTTCTCTGTTTGGGTGTGGACTAACTTCTCATTTTCTTTAGGTCACTAAATTATGTATGAGCTTCTTAAGGTGGGAAAGTAGAAAGTGGAGATCAAGGAGATGCAGAGATCAAGGAGATGGTCTTGAAGCCATATAAACATTTAATAAGCACCTACTGTGTGCCAGGCTAAGTTCTGAGGATTAAAAAAAAAGGCAGAAGGTCATTTCTCCCCTTAAAGAGCTCAGAATTTAACAGGGGAAGACAGCATATAAAAAGAGCCTGGAAAGTTGTTGGAGGAAGAGAGTAGAGAGGGAGAGTGCATTGAAGTCTTTCAGCCAAATGGGAAATGTTAAGGTGACTGCCCCAGGTCCCCTCCTTTAGTGTAGGATCTGGGAAGGGGTCCCAGATGTCCACTGCCCACTCTCTCTAGCCAAATGAAAGGAGAGATCCCTCAGGGCAGGGGTTACTGAGGAGCTTTGAATTTAGGAATTGATGTCATCTTGCATGAAAACAAGACAATAATACAATCCAAAATGGTACCTACAGTCAGATCAGAGGATCAGGAAGTTATCTCTTCCAATATTCCTCCCTCATGGAAGGCATGGCTTAGGGATAAGAGGTTTGGTGGCAGATGCTAATTCCCTCTGAGAGCAGTGCTTACTATACCTAAGTAGGGTTGGGAATACCTATGTAGAAATGATCATTGAACCTATGGGAGCAAACAAGAATAACAAGGGAGAGAATATAGACAGAGAAGGCAGAGGACAAAGCAGCCCCAGTCTCTCTCCTAAAGTCCTGAACCACATCTCCAATTGCCTCCTGGGAATCTCCACACTCAAACGTTCAAAACCAAACTAGCCACCTTCCACCGAAACCAACCCTCCTCCAATCTTTCTCTGTCTCTGTCTGTCTCTCTGTCTCTGTCTGTCTCTCTGTCTCTGTCTCTCTGTCTGTCTCGCTCTGTCTCTGTCTGTCTGTCTGTCTCTCTCTCTCTGTCTGTCTGTCTCGCTCTGTCTCTATCTGTCTGTCTGTCTGTCTGTTTGTCTGTCTCTCTCTCTCTCCCTCTCTCCCTCCCCCCCCCCCCCAATCAGTATGGTGTATTGGTTCCATGGCAGAAGAGCTAGGCAATGAGGATTAAGTGACTTGCCCAGGGTCACACAGCTAGGAAGAATCTGAGTCCAAATTTGAACCCAGGACCTCCCATCTCCAGGCCTGGCTCTCTATCTACTGAGCCACCTGATCATCCCTAAAGAAACAATTTTGTAAAGACAGACAGTTAAGTTATTTCATGTATTTCTCACAACCATGCTGGGATGTAGTTGGTCCTATTATCCCCATTTTTATAGATAAGGAAATCGTCTGAGAGGGTGATGATAATGACATGATGATCCCATGCTTGCATCTTCTTTATGATTAGGTTCTGATCTCTAAGCTGAATGCTTAAATTTGGGGTCTGTGGTCCAATAAACTCCTCTCATCATAGGCAAATAAAATGAAAAACAGGGTTCAACAGCCCTGTTTCATTATAAAGTAGAGTTTTGTCCTACCCTTTTATTACAAAATCTATTCATCTGTAGACAGTCCAGAATGCGTGGACTAGGGGCGTGGGTCTTTACTGGAATATGAGATACATGTTTGTGTGTTTATCTTTGCATAAGGCAGACTCAAGTAAACAGACTTCCCAGCCACAGCAGCCCGTCCATCTCGGCAGCGACCTTTCTTTGTCCTCATAGAGAAGGCTGGGGCTGAAGCATTTCCTTCCATCAGGGGGTCCCTCCAGGCGCCTTCCCTCCCCTCACAATCCCATTGCAGTCACGTGGGGTTCCGACAGTGTCTTTCCTTGTCAGCAGACAAATCACTTTCCTGAGCCAGGCCAGGTTTTCCCCAGGGAGTATTGTCACCAAGAACCAGACCTGAGACCCTGTTTGTGAGCTCTGCAGCTGACAGGCAGGTCAGGCTGAAAGCATCCTGCCCTCGCTTCCCTCTGTGCCTTGGTGTTCCCAGGCGTGAGGTGGGGATAACCACTGAGACTACATGAAATGCATGCCCAGGGGGGTTAGCGCCAGAATTTCATTCCCAGGCTCTAGTGAGAAGAGGGTCTTTCTGAGGTGTGACTGTGTGGTTGCTCAATCATTTTCTTTTTCACTCTTTTGCTGAATGGAGCCCTGAGGAATAGTCCTTGGGGGGGCCCCAAGGAATTCACTGATGTGGTTTCCATGACACAGTCAACAAAGGAGCAACCTTGTTATGGGTCCTCATCACCTTAGGCTCACGTGTGCTTCCATCCCGGTGCGAATGGTCCCCAGCAAGTCCAGCAGCCCCATTTCATTATATAATCCAATTTTGTCATGGACGTTTATTACAAATCCCATCCAGCCAGGCCTTTGGTGACAGAATGAGTGAGATGGTTTTCTGCGGCACACTTTTCCCATTTCCAGCGAACATGGGGTGACAGTGGTTGGGATCAACATCTTTGGTCCTGTCCCAGTTCCTAGTATTGAACTTTCCCATCTGTACCATTTAACAGCCTCTCGAAAAGAATTTCTCAAGTCAGCCAAGTGATCGGCACATCTCTTAGGCAACTAGGTGGCACAGCAGGTAGAATGCTGGACCTGGATTCAGGAAGACCTAAGTTCAAATCAAGCCTCAGATACTTACTAGTTGTGTGACTCATGGCAAGTCATGTAAATACCTGTTTGCCTCAGTTTCCCACCCATATAATGGGAATAATAATAGTACCTGAAATAGTATACTGAAATTTTATATATATATATATATATATATATATATATATATATATAACTAAAATAATAGGTTTATTTTAAGATAAGGGAAGGAAGGGAAGGGAATTGGGTTGATCTATCTAAAAACTATAAATAACCTTTTCCCCAAAAAATCAAGTTGATAACCTATACTATTTAATACTTCTCTAGCTACAAATCTAATTCCTACAACTAGCTAAATTACCCCCCCCCTTAATTAATATAGAAAAGTGGTAAGGAATTGAAGGTAGCAGGAACAGCACTCAAAGGAAAGGTCTCACTGACAGATGGCACTTGGATGTCTTGAGCAGCTCTGTTGGAAATCACTCTCTCAGCCACAGGATACATACACAGGGACACAGGAACCAGCTGTTGGATAAGGGATACGGTCACAAGAGAGGGAGAGTCCAACTCAAGAGGTCCACCCAAGGAGCTACTCACTGTCACCCTTAGCTTCAACTGTCCCCCAAGGAAGAGCAACTCTGTCACTCTCCTAGAATTCTGGAACCTTCCTGGTTCTGCCTTGCAGCATTGCTCTTGCTCCTGCTAATTTCCCTGTAACATATCTAACTCCAAGGGTTGCTGCGAGGGTCAAGTTAGATCATATTAAGGCACTATCTAAATGTTAGCTATTATTCATTTGTTCTTATTATTGGGTAGACATAGGGCAATCTGACAATGGGTTTTCTGGGCTGATAGTAATAGCCAGCAGTTATATAGAGCTTTAAGGTTTGCACAAGTGCTTTAGAAATATCTCATTTGGTCCTCACCCCAACTTGGAGAGGTAGGTGTACTTATTATCCCCATTTTATAGTAGAGGAAACTGAGGCTGAGCAAGATTGCTTTGTCCTGGTTCATTGAGCTAGTAAAGTGACTTGGGCAGGACTTGAGTCTTCCTGACTCCAAGTACATTACTCTGTCCATTGAACCACCTACTTGGTCTGCTTGAAGTTGGCCATGGGTAGGAGGAAGCTAGAGATGCTGACTTTGCTGCCTGGCATTCTGCAGACATGTACTTTAAGAGCTCAAGAACAGAAATCAGCTCCATTCACATGGAATTGCCTAGGAAAAGGTGGTCTATGTGGATATTATCACTCTGGAAAACCAGAAAGAATCAGATGAGGGGATGATTAGAAGAAGGTAAGCACAGCCACAGGTCCATTGGGGCTCTACCCATTTCTACCTTAGCCCCAACTTTTTGGGGAAGCTAAATGACTTCATGATCCCAGATCCATTCAGGAGAAATCATTTTTGCTCTCCATGCCTCTGCCCACTTAAGGCTGAGGAGTTGGCTTGGGTGTCTAAAGCCTCCTGTCACCCAGACCTCAAGTCTCCTTTTGAGAAGGACCTTGTTTGCTCAGTTTCCTCATCTGTAAAATGATCTGGAGAAGGAAATGGCAAACCACTCCCCTATATTTGCAAGAAAATCCCAAATGGGCTCACACAGAGTCAGAATCGATTGAACAACACATGGTGAATGTCTTTGGGGTTGGGAAGAGGCCAGGTACTCATCCCAATGTTAGATAGTGACTTGGGTGTGGAACATTGCCAGTGCTTTGAAAACCACCATGGCCCCTCCATTCCTCCCCCCCAGAAAAGGCTCAGCTATGCTCAGTAGCCATTGGGACTGTAACCAGTCAAGTCAGAACAACAACTGCTTACAATTCGTTATTGCTTTAAAATGTGCAAATTTCTCTATAAACATTATCTCGTTTGCATCTCACCATAATCTTATTGATATTATTCTCCCCATTTTGTGGATAAGGAAACAGAGGCTGAATATCTAGCCCAATGGGTCCCATGGCTGTTGAGTATCAGTAACAGGATTCTTCCTATCTCCAAGTGTACCTCTCAATCCCTTGCACCCCTCCAGATACTTCTTATGTATGATTAATTTAGAGAGATCAAGACTGGATGAAAAACCAAGAGATTTCAGGTATTCCTGTTGTGGGGGGCTAGAGAATAACTCTTGGTCCAGGGAGGGAGCCTTTTCAAAAATGACAGACTCTGGTGGAAACCCTTTAAAGATAGACTTATTTAGGTTGAATGGTTGGGAAGCGGTGTACAGGATCAACTGCCTTCCTGAACAGAGAAAAATTCAGGATTTTTATATCCTAAAGGGATGGGGTCTAAGTGACTTGGAAAGGAAATATGGGGAGGGGGATAAACAATGGGAACAAACAAGTGGGACAAGCAAGGGAGAATAGGTAACAGAATAGGTGCCTTTGGTTCTGGGGGCTTAAACATAAACATACATTGTTTATGACATCCTGATCATAAAAGTGGGCAAGTTATCCATCTTGAGAAACATAAGGATGTTTGAGATCACAAGTGATGTTTATGTAGGGATCATAAAGGTGGGTAAGTTATCTGGAGAAACCTAATGTGTTTGGGATGTAGACATGAGGTATCCCCTCATGCTCAGATCCTTATCTTAAGGCTAATTTAAATACATCCAAAGCTTAGAGGTAGAGGATCCTATGTTTGTTCAACTGCCAGCCCTGCAAGATGAATTCCTCAAATAATGTTTGGCCTTTGGTATCTAGGAATTTGGGGTGTACTGGGGGACCCTGGTGCCCACCACACTTCTACTTAGCAGTGAACCTGTTTCTCCAGGTCATTTGGAGATCTCTGGTAATTGTTGTGGATGGGGATAGAATGAAAACATCTCCCTTCTTTGACAGTTAGCAATAACTTATTGGAAGCAGGCTACTTGCAATTCCTAGTTTTCTCTCTTATCATGCCACCTTGAGCAGATCACCACTTCAAAACCTGAGTTTTCCCACCTGTTAATTGAGAATAACAGGCTCCCTTTTATGGACTTATTATTAATTATGTCAGGGAGGGGAAGGGAGGCTTTAAAACCTCAGTTTTGGAAGAGAGAGATTCCTAATTGGGGGATTCGAGAGCACCTTCGAAAGAGAAAAGGGAAATTTGTATCTTAGGAGATTCCTATCAAGGAGTGAAGAAAAATGTATGAATATAATGGAGAAGGTGCCAATCACTGTGCTAAATGCTTTATAGATATTATCTATTAAAAAACAACTTCTTACTTTCTGTCCTTGTAACAAGTCTAAGACTGGAGGACAAGGGACAAGGACATATGGGATTCAGTGACTTTGCTAGGGTCACACAGCTAGGAAGTGCCTGAGGCCATATTTACAGATATTATCTCAGGTGACATTTATCCAGCAGCATAATATGTACAAAGTACTTTATATGCATTATCTTGTTTGATGAATGAATATAAATGATGAATAGTAAAGACTTTATTAAGCACATACTATGTGCCAGATACTATACTAAGAGCTGAAGATACAAATACGAGAAGGAAGGAAACAAGCACATATTAAATAAGCCAGTGTGTCGGGCACTTTACAAATATCTCATTTATTCTTCACAGTAACCCTGGGGGTAGGTAGTATATTCCCATTTTACAGATGGCAAAACTGAAGACAAAGGTTAAAGGATTTGTCCAAAGTCACACAGCTATTAAGTATCTGAGGCTCAATTAGAACACAGATCTTCTGGACTCCAGAGCCAGTGCTCTATGCACTGGGCCACCTCCCTGTCTCTTGATAATCTCTACCTTCAAGTAACTTAAATTCTAATAGGGGAAGACAACACACAAAGGGAAATTAGCAGGGGGAATGAAGTTCAAATGCTCTTATTATCCCTATTTTAGGGAAGCAAAAATTGGAAAGGAGAGTGTTTAAGTGACTTCCTTGGGGCCACAAGGCTCCATCTATATGTACTAAGCAGAACAACCCCCTCATTTAAATGCAATCAGTTATTCAGAAAAGCCTCTGGTAGACTCAGGGGTCCCTGCTACCCACTGCACAGTCCAAATCATCAGGGTGCTGCTCCGGGATTAGTGGAATGGTGGAGAGAGCACTAACCCATGAGTCAGAGGTCCTGAGCTTCCAAGCCTCCCTCTGTGTGGTCTTCCACAAATCCCACTCCATGGGTTCCAGAATCCCCAGTTTAATGGCTGCAATTTGTAGAGCCCTTTAGGACAAGACCTTGTATGTGCAAGGGCCCTGGTCTCTCAGGACCTCCCTTCAGTCTCCCTGGATTTCAGCACCTGGACAGCGAACAGATTCCAGGAGGTGATTCAGATTCCCTTAGGTGGCTCCCAGGCCCCTTCCAGCTCTAGATTTAGGGTCCTAGTCAGGAGGGCCCAGGAGGGGCTGGGGGACCATTCCCTTTCCTCAGGCAGGATCCTATTCCCTCAGGGTAGGGTGGATCAGCTTTCACCCTGAGGATGGGCAGGCTGGAGCTGCTGCTTTCGGGCAGTGCGCTTCCTCTTTTGGGAGCCCAAAGCAAAGGCTTGGAGAAATGACCAGGCGTAGACCAAAGGGCTCAGACCAGATGGCTCAGAATTGCTGAGTTTGGTTTCAGCTCAAGAGGTTGCCGGGCAGGAAGAAAGGTTGGAGAATTGGAAGCTTCAGAAGCGTCCTGGAACACAAGCAGCCAGAGCCACATTTACCAATCCAGAGCAGCTACCTGGCTGCTGGGAGAGCACCAGAGAAATCCTGCCATGTGGTTGGCTCCCCTGACCTTGTTGCTATGCGACCACATAAGCCTTTCCCTCAAGCTCCAAGGCTAGGGAGACAGCTTTCCCATCGTCCCCCCCCCCCTTCCTTCCCTCCATCCTGCTCAGCCCTCCCCCCCATCCACCCCAAGTGAACTGAGTCTGTGAGCTCCAAAGGACCAGTGTGGAGGTTTCTTTAAAATAGATCAGAGGGATGAGACAGCGACAGATGGAAAATGCTGCCTGGCTACATGGCCTCTGCTGCAGAGCTTGTGCCCTAGGGCCTGAGCAGAAGAGATGTAGCACCAGACTGGGAGACTCCTGATCCCCTCCAGTGTAGGCTGACTATAGTGGTACCTGGAATGTTTCTCGTCAGGCTCCAGGCAGAAGAGACCCAGGACCAGAGTGAGAGACTCCCGATCCCCTCCAAACTAGGCTGGGTATGAAGATACCTAGAATGCTTCAGGCTCCAGGCAGAAGAGATCTAGGACCAGACTAGGAGACTCGTGATCCCTTCCAGGCTAGGCTGGGTATAGCAACACCTAGGTTCCTCATCAGGCTCTGGGCAGAAGAGACCCAGGACCACACTGAGAGACTCCTGATCCCCTCTAGTCTAGGCTGACTATAGTGATACCTGGAACAGTTCTCATCAGGCCCCAGGCTTTGAGCAGAAGAGACCCAGGACCAGACTGGGAGATTCCTGATCCCCTCTAGTATAAGCTGGGTATGGTGATACCTAGGTTTCTTGTCAGGCTCTAGGCTCTGGGCAGAAGAGACCCAGGACCACAAGTGAGAGACTCCTGATCCCCTCCAATGTAGGCTGGCTATAGCAACACCTAGAATGTTTCTCGTCAGGCCCCAGACCCTGGCAGGATCTAGCACCAGACTGGGAGATTCCTGGCCCCCTCTAGTGTAAATTGGGTATAGTGATGTCTAGAATGGTTCTCATCAGGCTCCAGGTTCTGGGCAAAAGAACCTACTAGTCTAGGAGCTTCTTGTGCCCCTTCAGACCTGATGAGATATAATAATACATGCCACTTTCCTCATGAAGAGGTGTATGCCTTTACTGTACATCTCAAGGCCTCAGTCTTGCAGATTTGGGCGCAATTTAGAGCATGCTCTAACCTTTCCTTTATGTCTGGTTAAAAGAAAATTCATATGTAAAATATATAAAACCAGTATGATTTTATAAAAATAAATTGCTCTGTTTTAAACAGAGCAATTAAAAACAAAGTGCCAAACCCTTAGCTAAAATAGAAGTTCAACAGAATAGGTTGCTGTGCCTCAGTTTACCTCCTCTTATCTACAGAGCTGGGAAAGGAAGTGGAAGGAATGGGATTCTCCCAATTCCTGCACACAGAAGCTGGGGCTGCAGCCAGCCTGGGGTATGTCTGTTCTTTGCTGCAGCTTGCACACATCGAGCTCTCCTGGTTTTGATTCAAGGAGATATGGGGGTCAGTCTCTTCCAGGAGAGAGTGGCTTCTGCACACCATCCTGACAACTTGGTCCTAGGATGCCAGGCTGGGCCCTTCTCCCCTCCAGATCTTGTAGCTATTTTTCCTGAGGAAACCTCTAGCCTGATTTCACATGGTGGGTCCCTCATCCAGACAGTTCTGGGAAGAGTGGGCAGGGGCTCCTGCCCTTTCCTCTCTTCTTCTCCTCTTCCTCCTCCTCCCCCCCATCCCCTCTGTCGTTAGCATTCCTGTCCAATGCAGTCCACTCTGCCGACCAGGCTGGCTGGAGGGGCTGGCGTGTGCATGCTGCTGCGGCTTCTGAGGAATCTCACTGCAGGTTTCCCATCACACCAAGGTGCGGCAGTGACACTGATTGGTTTCAGACAAATTTTGCCCAACAACAGCAAATGTGGATGAGGAGAAGCTGCTATTAGACATCCCTGGGCTGGAGGAGGCCATGATAAAGAGAGTATTGGGAATGAATGTGGCCCCAGAGACCAACTGATCCTGTGCCAAGGGCTGATGGTTTGGATGATAGCATCACAAAATCAGCAAGCCAGGACTCAGGGAAGAATCTGAAGGGGGAAATGCCAAAAAGCCGAGTGACAGAAGACCACTTCGATTTTAGCTTAGTTTGAAATTTTAAGGTTTGCAAAACTCTAATAATAGCCATCATTTACATAGTGCTTTAAGGTCTGCAAATCTCTTTACAAAAAAGGTTCTATGCTGAGAGGTAGGTGCTATTATCAACTTCATTTTACAGATGAGGAAACTGAGGCAGGTGATGGTGAAGTGGCTTGCTCAGGGCCACAGAGCTAGTACATAACTGAGATCAGACTTGAACTCAGTAGATTCACAGCCCTGGATAAAGCCCCAAATCTGGAGCCAGGAAAACCTAATTTCAAATCCTCCCTCTGACACTATCTGATCTTAAGCAAGTCACCCACCTGCCTCAATTTCCTCAAATGTAAAATGGGGGTACTGAGGATAACTACCTCCCAGCCTCACTGTGAGAATCAAATCAGAGATTATTTGCAAACCTTCTAGTGCTACATAAATACTGGCTTCTATTATTATCTCATTTGATGCTCGTAACAGCCCTGTGGGGTAGGTGCTGTTATCCCCATTTGACAGAAGAGGAAACCAAGGCAGACCAAGATGAAATGATTTGCCCATTAGGGACACACAGGAAGAGTCTGAGGTAGGCTTTGAACGTGGGTCTTCCTGACTCCAAATCCAGCTTTATCCATGGTTTTTTTTTTAAACCTTTATCTTCTGTTTCAGAATCCATACTAAGTACTAGTTCCAAGGCAGAAGAGTGGTAAGGGCTAGGCAATAGGGGTTAAGTAACTTGCTCAAGAATCACAGAGCTAGGAAGTGTCTGTGACCAGTTTTGAACCCAGGACCTCCCCTCTCTAGTTCTGGGTCTCTAGAGTCACCCAGCTGCCCCCATCTTTGGCTTCTGAATAGCAGAAGGGTAGAGTAGACAAGCAGTGCCCAGCAATTAGCCTCTAAGCCTACAAAATGCATCAATGGGAAGATGCTTTATATGAGAAAGAAGTGTATGCGTATGATCTCGAGGAAATAAGATTCTTTTTTAAAAAATCTTTATCCTTCTGTCTTAGAATCAATACTGTCTATTGGTTCCATATACTGATTGGTTCCAATACTGAACTATTGGTTCCAAGACAGACGGTGGTAAGGGCTAAACAATGGGGGTTAAGTGACTTTCCCAGGGTCACAGCTGGGAAGTGTCTGAGGCCAGATTTGAACCTAGGATCTTCCGTCTCTAGGCTTGGCTCTCAATACACTGAGCCACCCAGCTGCCCCCAAGATTCTTTATTTGTACAGGGCTGTGTGGCATTGAATTTTAAGGGTTCAAGACCTCCTAGGGGGTGAGGTCTCCTAGAATAGGGGACAGCACGGACAACATGGTTCATTCTGATTTGACCACTAACAAGGACCTCCACCATGGTGGCTTTTATTTCCTAAGGGGTACCCAGAAGTTCAAGTTCAGGCTATCAAGGCAGTAAGTAGTTCTGCAATCCATTATTTCAGGTAGAAAATGAAGAGCTAATATTGCTCAATACCCTATTTGCAAATCAACCTCTGATGGTCCCAATTAGAGAGTGGGGTACATGCCAACCTCTGATTCCACCTGATTTTTCTGGTCCATTGTCTTCTAGTGAACTCTGTACATTTAATCCCATTGGTCCCTAAGCTATTAGCAGTCTCTTGCCTCTCTCACCTTTTAATTCCTGATGGTTTGGTTTATGGGAAAGTAAGGTTTGTCCAATTAAAGAGTAAGTTGTGCATTTATCATGTCCATACAATTCACCTCTCCTTCTCTCTCTCTCTTTTTCTCTTTCTCTCTCTTTCTCTCTCTGTTCCAGGGCTCAGCTCCTATTCTGGTAGTCATGGTGATCTTGCTAAACATTGGAGTCGCCATTTTGTTTATTAACTTTTTCATCTAATGAGATTGTCTTAGCAAAAAATAACAGTTCTACGTATGGATGGGGGAAGGGAAAGGAAAACCCAACACAAAAGGGAACGAGCATAACTCTGACTGTCCAACAACTTCCAAGTCTTTTCACAGAAGAACAACATGATTGGGTATCACTCACAGTTTGCCTTTTTTTCTGGGTAATGTTTTTTGGATTTTAGCCAAAATTCTTTGCTTGTATAACACTATGCTGTGTGACATGGCAGAAGGTGGCCGACACACCAGCCCTCCCAGCTAGACACGGAAAGAGAAGAGAAGGAATCTTGGGAAATCAACAGCAAAAAAATCAAATCACCTTTGTCATCATCGTCACCGTCACAACAAGGACGACGAGCTGCTGCCAGTCGGTGGAGGAAAGAAGCGGCGGCAGAAAGGCAAAGTCCCAGAGGAACGTCTTATTTTGAGCTGGAGCGAGCAAGGAGAAGGAAGCAACTCAAGACACCGGGATCAGCGTTGGGAAATGGAAAGAAAGGCAGTTGGTACTTTCTTTTCACTCTCAGCTCTGAGATATCCTAGTGACAAGCGTTTATGGGAACAGAACACAGGGAACAGAAGCTGTCTTTTCCAGCCCTTTTTTTAGTCTTTAAATGGGCACATAGATCTATTCAGGGGTGAGGGGAGAAACGCCTTCCCCTTTTCCACCCATCTAAATTAATTAATCTTACCATTTTCCAGCACTGCCCTGTGAGTAGACCCTAACTCATACCTTGGGTTTTAACTAGACACAGATGTGTACAGACACATCTGGACCAGTGGTTAATTTTTTTAAATTTGGCATCAAGTTCCCTAATCCAGGTGTTTTCCCTTGCTTCCTTGTCACCCACACGCCAGCTCCTAGGGGGAAACCATGCTACCAGAGGTCCAGGAGTTGGATTCAGGTCCAGACTGGAGTGTCTAGATGGGAAACCAGGGCAGTTATTCAGAAAAAGGAATGCATTCGGTGTGTCTGGTGCATCTTGTCATGGACAGTTTCTGACATCATGCTTGGGCTCAGAGCATGTGGTATTTTTGCACTTTGTATGCAGGATGTATATTCAGGCTTCCAACATGTCCCTTGTACGCCATCATTGGTAATGACAGCCCCTTAAGGATGTATTGTTTTCTACGATAAATGTCACTTAAGTTCACTGGTTTTACCATCTTTGTAATAATGCCTGCCTTGATTTCCCCACTGGTAGATATGCATAGACATTAAAGATGCACTATCCCTGTTCTGAAGCTGTTTGGGTCCCAATAACAGGATTGTGTTTTTAAAATTCAGTGGCTCAAAAAAACCCAACAAATAATTCTTGAGTTCATTAAAAAAAAACACGACCAACAACAAAGAAACCAAACTATTTCCCTCCCCAAACCCCCCTCAAAAAAAAATAGAAAAAAGAAAAGAAAGCCAAAACACACAACCTGAGTGTTGTTTCAGTCAGAGCAGGAGGTACAGTGTGTTTCTGCCTACTCTGCCAGTGTGGCTCCACGATCTGACCAAAATCCTAGGCAAGACCCCCGTGTCTGACTGTCCCTCTCGGATCGGTAGTTCTTAGCGGTAACACCTTGACATGCCCGTGCGTGTATGTATGTAAGTGTCTCCAATGAGTGTGGACAGATCCATAGACAAACACCTCAGTTTCACATTGGGGAGATCCCTTTGCAAAGGATTCCACGTACAACGTTGTTGGGTACAGCCCAGACTTCCGGACTCTGCTTTGCTTCTCTTTAGCTGTTTTTCTGCTCTGTTTTAAGCAGATTTCTTTATTACACTGCACTGGATTGCTATATTTTTAACCAGAAATAAACTAAAGATTAGAGCATGTTCCATTTAAGTTTAGTTCTTTTCCTTACACACTCACACACATACCCCCACCCACTCACACACGTACACCATCCTTCTCATGGTTTTGTTTAGTTTGAGGGTCTTTGGGGGGGGAGAAGAAGGGAGGGGACATAGGAGGAGAGAGGATCAGTAATACAAATACATTTCTGACCATTTGCTTTCTAAAGGGATATTACATCTTTTGTACATCTTAATTTTCTGTTCCTCTTTTTTAATATCGAGTGGTTGCTGCAGAACCTGGAGTGAACCAAATAAAGATTCTTGTTACTTGCAGCTCTGCGAATCATACATGCTGGGATATGTGTTTTGTAATTCTGTTTGCAACTCTTTGTAAAGATTATCGAGACTTCTTTTGTACATTCCAGTAACTGCATGCCACCAAATGGTACCTACCAATGCAGGTTACATATTTACATGCAAACACCATACAATATTTAGATATGTATTAAAAAAGCGACAGCACAAAAATGCCTATCATTCAATACAAGAACTAGTGGTTTCATGCCTAGGGACTTCACACTGGTGACTGACTGTTTTCCATTACCACCTTTCCTGGCTGCCAGTGAATTAAATTGTGGATGCCCAATGACTACCCCAGGGCTTTGGTTTGGGGGTCATTCTACCCCCTAGACTGGACCATTTCCCCTCATTCCAAAAATGACGGAAAGGACTGACTCAGACGGAGCCTGCGAAGCATTCTGCCAGGGTCTGAAAGACTCCTGAAGAGTAGCTTTAATTGGTTTCCAAAACAATGTGATTAAAAGTGAGGATGAGTTGATTAATCGTTGCAGGTTGAACCCTTTAAGATAGCACCTGCTTGTCACACCTTGCCCAGAGCCTCAGATTTCCCTGACAGCTCCATCACTCATCACTTCCTCCACCAATGCCTACCCAACCTGCTTCTCTCCATCTCTTGCCTGAGTAAACACATGCTTCTCTCACCAGAGGAAGGGAAACAAGAGTTCCTGGGTGGGTGGTGTAACATGGAAGGACTCCACACTAGCAGCTAGCTCCCAGTGGCCCAAAGCATTTAAAAATTTTTTAATTAATACCCAAAGCAATCCTGTAAGACAGGTGCCATTGTCCCTGTGCTGCAAATGTGAAAGCTAAGGCACAGAAAAGTTAAAGGACTCGCCTGAGAGGCCATCGAATCGACTCTAGGAGTGGAGCCAGGCTTTGAAACATGGTTCTCTAGATCACGTATTTCAATCAGACTTTAAAGGGGAAAATGATTGTTTTGTTTTGGAAAGAGCACACAGAAAGAAACTTGGAAAATCAGCAACCCTAATCATCATCCTGAAAACAAAGCATTTTATGTTGGTCATTTTTGTTATTCTCTTTCCACTTAGCTAAACCCAACCCTTGACTGATCATGGGTTAGTCCAAATATATAAAAAAAAAATAACTTAGAAATGAGTCTGGTGAAATGACAAAAAAGGAGAACCTGTGAAAGGATTCACTTTTAAAAGGCGTTTCCTATAGGATTTAGTTGAGTTGTTTGGCTTATCTGTGCCTCAGTTTATCTACTTTTCTTACCTCGAAAACTTGAGGATTTTCATAATTTGTATTTTCAGGTTTATTTGTGCCTTTTGAATTTGATTTCCTGCATAGGAAATGTTTGAATAGTTGAAAATGCTCCTCATCCATTCATTCTCTTGGACTCATGTTCTACAGTCATCAGCCAAGATGGCATGAATGGTGTGATGTATGTAAAATAAAGATTATGGACCAGCAAGGCTCGGCAGCCAGACAAGAGGTCAGTGTGGCTTCCCAAGAACTGAGAACAAATACACTTTAGCAAATCACTAAGGGGGGAAAAATCCCAGAAACACAAGGGCTTACTGAACTGATTTTTCTAAAGTGACCCTTATCCCTTTCAAACAAATGCTAACATCCTCTGTTTTGTTTTGTTTGAGTCAAAACTTCCCTGGCACGATATGATTAGACATACTGGTCTCAAGCTAATTCATTGAGATTTTCCCATAGCCACTGGAAAAGAGTCTTTTGGTAAAATCACAAGACAAGAGGCCATTAATTCAATTCTAGACACCAGATTTTTGTTCCTTTGGCTTGTGATGCCAAAATCAATGATAGGCCACCCTGTGTTGGAAATGTCCAACTAAAGCTTCCATTTTGGATTGACTGCAGTGCGTAGGTAGCTATCTTGCAGGAGATCCATGGGATGGAGTTGTCTGTCATTTGATTTTCAAAAATAATTTCCATAAAACATGAGCTAATGTGTTATACTTCAAGTAAAGCTTTTGTCCTTGTAAAAATGAAAGGGACAAGAAAAAACCTTCCTGCTGGTTCATCTCCTATCTTCCCAATAACATAATGCCTATGCCATCTGAGGTGGCTCATCAGAAGAGAGCTCTCCTTTGGTGACCATTTTGCTAGTTTCCCCTTCATTGTGTTTCCCCATCTCTAATTTGAAATGTCTTCATGGTACACACGTCTAGCTTGTTTCTTCCTGTTCTGCCTTTAAGCACAGATGGAACTAAAGGTTATCATCCTTTGTGCAATAATTTGTATTTTCTTTCCGAGGTTAAATCCCATTTTTTTAACTCTTTAAGAGAATCTGTCTTCCAATATTTCTACTTTTCTTTCGTTCAGGGAAAATAAGGGAAAGGTGCCTCTCTAAAGTTGTGCAAAATATCTGCTCCACTAACTTTAACCAACTACTTGATACAGTGGAGAAGAAACAAATACCAGCATTTCCATCATACCAAGTTAAGATAGATAGGGGTTCTTCATCTTTTTGTGTTCTGGACCCCTTGGGCAGTCTGGTGAAATCTACAGACCCCTTTTCAGAATAACACTTTTCGATGCCTCCAATAAAACAGCACTACAAAGGAAACCAAAGGTTAGAGAAAATTAAAATGGTATTTTCCCCGCCCCCAGACTCTCCTAGGTTAAAAAGCTGAGATAGAGTAATTCTTATATATAATATATTCAACAATCACTCCCTGGGCGGGGGCGAGGGGGGGAGACATAAAAATTTGCTTTTTATTCCGTTAATAACACTTATGTGCATGGAGCCAAAAAGCCAGTTCGTGGCTGAAATGTTGGCCTGTTCAAGAAAGATCAGCTTAAGGTGTTAGTAATATTATTGCCTCACCTCTGGCTCAGTGTGTGACCTAGATGTTACCTAGAATTAAAGGGTAAACAAAATTAATCCTTTGCCATACATAAATAGAAAAGTCCTAAGCAGCATTGCTAAGTCTGCCTTAAATGTTGCAAGGGGGGTGGGAGGGGAGGGGGAATGTGCAGTTGCCTTGACTTAAGCAATGCTTTTGAAAAACCCAGAGCCCCAGGGCCTATCCATGTACATGCCTGGAAAGGATGTGGAAGTATAGACTATGAAAAAGAAGAGGCGATGAGAAGCAGCAGCTGGTCTGGTGGCTTTGTTTCCGGGAAGGATGGGAAGGTTCTTCTGAGTAGAAAGTGGAAGGTGTTTGAAGGATTTTGAGAAGACTTGGCAGCTGAAGATATTGAGAAAAAAGATGGCCTGCCATCTTAGGGAGTTCATTCTGTTGCTTGATGGAGATTTTCAGGTTAAAAAAAAAAATCCCTGGATGGGTACATTGGCCACAGAAGTGATTATTTGGCTTTTGCATAGATAAATGGTTTAATGCCTCGCCTATGGAGAGCAACCAATTGTATAGCAAAATTAGGGCCTGCTTGAGAGGAGCAAATAGTGTTTGTTTCAGTGCTTAGTAGCAGATTGGCAGCACCAGAGGCATTATTTTGTTCTGAGTTTTTCCTATGCCAGTCTTTGTGGGCAGATGGAGGAGCCTGAAATCGGGCACAGGCCCAGTACTTTGCAAGGAAAGGCGCCCTGGCCGTAGGAGTCTGCTTAACATAAGACTGCCTCAGCTTTATTCAATTCTATACACTCCAATCATTTACTGAATGACTGTTCCTTGCAAGATCTGGCCAAGCTATCGGGTATCAGACCCAGGATAACAAAAGGTCAAGGGAGAGAATGGGTGCCACTTTACATCCCTACCTCATTTCTGGCTCTTTTCTACTGTTTGCTGGGAAAATGATGATCCTCTATTCTGGAGGAAAGGTGAGAATTTAGTGGATTATCAAGTCAACATGTCCTCAATAAGATATGGCAACTGGGAGAAATACCATGATCTCAGATTGTATTGAAAAGCATCTGATCTCGCTGTCCTTGGTCCTGATCTGGCCACACCTAGAGTACTGTATTCCATTCTGGGTGCCATATTTTAAGGACATTTTTCAACTAGGCAGAGTGTGGAGGAAGGCATTGAGGACTGTGGAAGAGTCCTTAAGTCCATGCCATACTGAACAAAATAAGCCTAAGAAGGAAAAACTTAGAGGGGAGCATTATTATACCTATATGGTTATCATGTGGGGGAAAAAGACATTTGTGGAGCTTCAGAACAATGGATTCAAGTTGCAGGGGCATAGTTGGGGTCAGTATAAAGGAAAAACTTAAGAAATAATTGGAGCTGTGCCATATGTAAGGTGAATGTCCTAATATTCAGGGGGGAGAGCCTCCTCCCAGAAGATCTTCAGGAGAGACTGGAGGACTCTTTATCACGGGTCTCTTACACAGGTGAAACCTCTGAGGTCTGTCACTTTCTGCAAGGGGTAGAATACTCTCCTTGGAAGGGGATAGATTCCCCACTCTAGCCTCAAAATCTTCACAGGGGAGAGAGAGATGGCCACTACCTAATATGCAGAGAAGTCTATTGGGGTATGGTTGGGCTAGATACCCTCGAGATCCCTTCTGATATTCACTGCCTCTCATTTCAGTCAACATTGTCATTGCCAGCAGCATATTCAGAAGCTGAGTAAAAGCAGCATGTCTCCTTGACACAAAGTTTGGGGTCTTTTTTTTGTTTGTTTTGTTTTTGTCTTTCATACAAAGGAGCTTTGTGGTAGGACGTGAGGTAGGGATTCATGGCATTTTCCTTCAAGTATATTTCTTCATGAGATTATTTTTCTACTTCCCAACCTTTCCACTATCAAGTCTATGTGGGTCTCCACCAATGACTCCTGTATCCTCCATTGTGACTAGGACTTATAAGGCAGCTAGGGGAGTCTTGATCTGTATGAGGGACACAATCTCTTCCCCTAGACAGTCTCCCCTCCAACCTGATAGCTTGAAACACTTTTCTTTTGAATATCATGGTAATTTACCTTCCATCCTATTCCTGAGGCTTTCTCTTTCTTTATAGGAAGGTGGTATCATTCCTTGACCCCACTGTGGACATTCTAATCTTTCCTTGTGAGAAGCTCCCATGTCCTCATTCTCCATATCAATAATATTTGAGAAAACTAAAGATTCCTTTTAGGCAGTCTTATGTCCAGCATTCATTGGAATCTGAGAAAAAACAATTTTTTCTCCTGAAATTCCTGAGGATGATTCCTAATGTATAGAGATGTTATTCAGACTATTTCTACTTTCAATAAATGAATGCCCCCTGACAGAGCCCATATTTTGTGGCTAGAAAGTAAATTCTCTAAACATCCAGGATGGCTTTTCTCAACAGTAAGGCCAGCCTCAGGGGAGAGGACAGTTCATAACCTATATGAAGAGACAGAAATGTCTGACAGAGAACACCCCATTTATTGTAGAAAAGACAAAGCTATAGAGCAGCGGGGTATCACGGATGCCAAAATGTAGATGGACACCATCTTCTCCTGCATTTTTGCTGCAGAAGGATCTCCTCCCAAACCCAGAGCCTCTGGCATTAGTGAATCCTGCCCTGCTTCTCTCTTTCTCTCCCTCTGTCTCTCTCTCTAGCCCTAAACTGTCAGCTTTCCCCCCCCTTCTGATTCCCCCATAACAAGTGAGACCTGCCCAGTTTAGCACTGTCACTGCCATAATCAGAATAGCTGTGACCTGCACTTTCACCTACTGCTGGGTCCTCCTGGGCGGTGGGATGAAGGAAGATGGATACGGGGATTCAAATCAATACTTTGCCTAATTCGATTCCTCAGATACATTTGCCAGTTGCTATCCCCAAATGTTATTTCCAAGGAGAGTGTCCCTGAAGGCAGGGGCTTTCTCTCTAATACCCCTAGTGGTGTTTTCTTATTTCTGGTGCCTCTAAGACTTCCTGAGGTTCTGACTAGTACCCTTGTGAACACTAAGCTCAACACAATTTACTTAGCTGTACTCTGTGTCTCTGCATCATGCGCCCACCCAAAGTAGCCCCATCTAAAAAAAAAAGAAAAAAAGAAAAACCCCATCATCTTTTTGGAGAGCTGCATATGAAAATTCGATCATACACTAGACATGAAACCACTAACCCTTACATGGATGCCTTTTTGTGACTCCTTAAGTAAACGGTCTCAATCTGCATTTTTCTTTTTTCTGGTTCTGTTCTCTTTTCTTTTTCCCCCCTGGTGCATGTAAACTGTTTGCTGATACAGTGCAATTATTTTGTGCATTGAAAAAAAAAAGGGAATGTTGAATATATTCTGATTTTTTTCTCATTGATGAAGTGGCTAAAAAAAGTTACCTCGGCCTTTTTTCTTTTCTTTTAGCTGAAAGAAATAGCTTGGTTACTTAAAAAAATGATAATAAAATAATTTTCTTTAATGAATGTAATTGCTTAAATTATCCCCTTATTCTGCATTTAACCACGTAATGGAAGATGACAAAGGGACACTGTCAAGATTAATAGAAAATATTTTGCCCATTTTGGTAATAAATATCATAAATTACACAAATCTTTGAGAAACTTGAATCTTTTCCTGAAGAGCAGCACGCTATTTACTTACTGCCCTTAACTCCCTGGGAATTACTTTCTTCGTGGGGAGTTTTCAAAGTGGTCAACATGAAAAGATGTGCCAATTTATCTTCAGAGGATTGAGTCTGGATTGACAGTGTCCCTTTAAAAATGGCATTAGAAGAAATGGATTTCCTGAAGGAAGTTTGCAATAAACATTTAACTGAGAAATACTAGAAGCCACAATCACACACATTTGCATTAATCACCCAAGAAACATTAAGAATTTATTGCATCAGGGCAGCAAGGTGGTACAGTGGTTAGAGTTCCTGGCTTGGAAATGGGAGATCCGGGATTCAAATCTGACCTCAGACACTTCCTAGCTGTGTGACCCTGAGCAAGTCACTTAACCCCCATTGCCTAGCCCTTGACTGCTCTTCTGCCATAGAACCAAAACATAATATTGGTTCTAGAACAGAAGATAAGGGTTTAAAGGGAGAAAAAAAAAACCCAACTCACTGCATCCAATAAGTTGAGCTCCAAATGATAGAATATAAAAATAATAATAGCTGATATTAGTATTAATGAATTGTACAATGACTGACACATAGTTAGAACTTTAAACATACTTGTTTCTTTGTGTATATATTGTACATACTCACACACACATCCTTACCTTCTACCTTAGAATTGATACTTAGTATTGGTTCCAAGGCAGATGATCTGTAAGGACTAGGCAATGGGGGTTAAGTGACTTGTCCAGGGTCACACAGCTGGGAAATGTCTAAGGACAGATTTGAACCTCTGCCTCCAGGCCTGGCTCTCAATCCACTGAGCCAGCTCACTGCCCTCCTTCCTAATATTTTTAGGTTCACAAGCAGGTTATGGCTCTGTGACTCAGTTTCCTTATTTATAAGAATGGAGATAATATTCATACCATCTACCTCAACAGAGTATTGTGAGGAAAGTGCTTTAGAAAATTTAAAACATTGTAGAACATGTGATTATTTAGGCTCTTAAGGTTTAGAGACACTATGTTGGAGAAGGTAAATATTAAGACACCCATTTTACAGATTCATTTGTTCAGCAACATTAAGTACCTACCACCAGCAAGGCTTTGTTCCAGGTCCTGGATTTTCAAAGATTAAAAAAAAAATGATACAAGGGAAGTTTGATAGAGTCAGGCAGTCCTAAGTTCAAATCTGGCCTCAGATATTTCCCCTGTGACCTTGGATAAGTCATTTAATGCCAACTGCCTAGCCCTTATCACTCTTCAGTCTTAGAATTGGTCCTCAGACAGAAGAAAAGTTTTTTTTTTTTTTTAATTATCTGGTGCCCACGGCTCTGGGAGCTTACACTTAAAGGAGATTCAACATGTATACAAATAGAATAAAAAATGGTGGATGGGCGGCAAAACCAAGACTGGGCAAGAAATGATTAATAATAGCTCTAACATTTGTGTAACACTTTAAAGTTTGCAGAGAACTTACAAAGATCTCATTTAGTCCCCAGATACCTCTGGAAGGCAGACATTATTATTATTAACTCTATTTTACAGATGGGCAAAATGAGGCAAACTGGAGTGAAGGGAATTGTCCACACAAGTATTTATGTGTGTGAGGGAGAACTTCAATTCAAGTCTTCCTGACTCCGTGATCCCAGCAAAGAAGATCAGAGGGAGAAATTGAGGCAGATCCTCTGCCCCGTAGGGCCCCTTACCCTCGAGGGGCTTAATGCTCTGGTCCTCCCTTTTAGGATGTGCAGGAGAACTATCTACACTCCTGTCCCTTCCCACCCAGGCCTAAACAGCTCTCCAATTTTGTTTTATTCCTCTGTGTAATTCTCCTTTGGGGCACACTGCACAGGGTTTCAAAGTCCCGTTTTGCAGAAAACACTCTCCTCTTCTGGAGAGATTCCCCCTCCCCATACCCCTGGTCCATTGGTCAATGAGGAACTGCATCTGATAAGCAATGTAAGAAAAACCACCAGCGACAAAAAATAAAACAATTTTAAAATAAAACAAAAATAATTTTAATAATTAAAAAAAACCAAAGCACAACATTTCACAGGCAGTTCTCAAACAGGCATGAGAATACAGTGCAAGCTCCCGTTTAGGTTTTTACAAAGACGGTAAGGCAGGGAGGATGGAGAGAAAGGAAAGGGGATAAGTATTTCTAGATCTGTGCTAAGGGCTGTTTACAAGTAATTCCTCCTCTTAGCTCCACAACAATTCTGTGATGAGGGTGCTAGTAAGACGCCCATTTTTATATCTGAGAAAACTTGGGCAGGAGAGTATTAAAATGACTTTCCCAGGGTCACACCTCATGAGCGCCTGAGGCTGGTTTGAATTCGGGTCTCCCTGACTCCAGGTTCAGTTTTCTGTGCCATGGCACTGCCAGCTCACAGACCCTCGAGGCCCCATTATGACCGACAAAATAGCACCTACTTCTAGTGCACGATGGAGTGGAAGGTGCCAATAGGCTCAAGTGCTCCCCCTTGACCTCAGGGAGGCTGGATTCTTTCCTGATCCCTGCCAGAAAGGGGAGAGAAGGAATAGCTGGGAGATGCGAGGTTGTTGGCACAGGATGGGAAGAACCCCAACTTTCTATTCAGGGGCCATGGGGGTTGGAGAGCTGCTTCTGCTAGTTATTAATGGTAACAGTGGCCAAGAAGCCTTCCCGGGACCTCTGTTTTCTTCTCATCCTCCCAATTATAGCAGCCATTTATTAGAGTGCTTTAAGGTTTGCAAAATTCTCCTATTTTATCCTCACAACCAACCTTGTGAAGTGGGTACTATTAGGATAGCAATTCTAAAGATGAGAAGGATAGGATTCCTGGCTAGGAGATATCTGCTTCAAGATCTGGTCTCTGGCAGATTTGGGTACTAAATCATTATTTCATTTATGAATGGCTCAGCCATTATAAATGATCATTCATGTTTTCATCTATGAACGATCAATAAATATCCTGATTAGTCCAACAAAAAGCTACTAAAAGATCTTAGAGCTAGTACTTGTGACCCCAATAAGAAGACAGGTGACCCACTATTTATAACATGGACTTCCTGGGCTTTAGGCATCAGGCAGGAACACATCCTAGGAATCGTAAGGACATGGAAAGATTATTTCAGATAGGTATCCAAAACAAGAATAACCTCCATTCCTCATGAAAACTCTTAAAATATTTGAAGACTTTTTTGATTGGAGGCTCCAGGTTACATATTCCCTGGTCTTCCTTATTGCTCTTTGAATGACACGGTCTTTTCACCATCCAATTCATCCTCTTTCAATAGCTGATAGTTTAAAAGAGAGGATTCTTGGAAGTTGGGAATATTGGTACATAGGACTATATATGTAGAGCTGGAAGAGACCTTAGGAATAATCTAGCCTAACTTTCTTACTTAATAAATAGACAAGGGAAAAAGAGAGGGAAAGTGTCTTGGCCAAAGTTATAGAGGGGTATGCTGGTAAATGGAGAGGGGGGCAGAGGGAGGAAGAGGGAGAGACAGAGGGAGGGAGAGAGAGAGAGAGAGAGAGAGAGAGAGAGAGAGAGAGAGAGAGAGAGAGAGAGAGAGAGAGAGAGGGAGGGAGGGAGGGAGGGAGGGAGGGAGGGAGGGAGGGAGGGAGGGAGGGAGGGAGGAAGGAAGGAAGGAAGGAAGGAAGGAAGGAAGGAAGGAAGGAAGGAAGGAAGGAAGGAAGGAAGGAAGGAAGGAAGGAAGGAAGGAAGGAAGGAAGGAAGGAAGGAAGGAAGGAAGGAAGGAAAGAAAAATAAGAGATGGAAAAAGACAGAGGCAGAAGGAAGAATTTATGGCATACTCTCAAATTTAGTTTACATTATTTTCACTCTATCACTTTAAGTCTGGTCACAATCAACAGAACACTAAATTAAGCTCTGATTTTTGGCATCGGCCAATTGTCAAGGTATAAAGGCTCACACTGAAAATGTAATCATTGTAAGCTAGTTCCATCCAGCACATCGTTTTTGCCCCAACTTGGGCAATGGACAGAAGATGCAAAAGCAAATTTTGGCTCTGCTGGACCTAGATAAGAGTCAAGAAGACCTGAGTTCTAATCTAGCCTGAGACATTTACTAATCATATGACCTGAGACAGGTCACTTAACCTCCATCTACCTCCATTTCCTCAACTGTAAAATGGGGATAATAACCATTTCCTAAGGTAGTTGAGAGGTATGTGAGTTTTCTGTAGAAATGTGACAATATTGAAAAGCCTCCTAACTTAAGAGCTATCCCAAGATGAAACGGCCCTTTGGATGACCACTGGTTGAGGGGATTTCTGTTCTGAAACAGGTTCGGCTAGATGACCTTCTTGGAGCGCCTCCAGTTCTGAGATTCTAGGCTCTGAATCAAGGTTTTCTTCCCAACTCCCCTTCCCCCTAATGTAGGTGCCTATCAGAGCCCTCCTGTTTATACTCAGGCCATTATGCCAACATAATGTCTTATGCCAGGATACCTGGAAACAATAACCAAGTTCAGATCTGATTTAATGCTAATTATGCTTTAGCCTGGCTCTCTCCTGACCTCACTTGAGGCACTTTCTGGAAACACTTCTATTACCCCAGATTATGACTTAAGAGGCGTCTTCCATTCTCCAACATCTTCAAACCAATCTCTTGCTCTAATTTGTCACCTACATTTGGGGAGCAAAAACCCACTTCTTTTATCTGATGATGTCCTCCTTTTAACCATTCACTTAGAAATCTGAAAAGTGATTGGAACCTGCTACAATCAGTAGCATTAAAATAAAGATCTCTGAATAAAAGATATTACTTTAAGTCTCAGCCAGTGGTCCACTTGATTTATTTCAAGAAAGTTTCCACATAATTTCAGCCCAACCAAATAATTTGGATGATCCCTTGGAATTCATTTTAACAGGATTTATTCTATAGAGCCAATTCAATTATACTTGCTGCTGCAAGCCAGGGAAAGAAATGAAATCCACCAATTGTCCAGACACTTCATGAATCCTTCCTGGCAATCTCTTCTCATCCAACCCTCCAAGGGAGGGGTTGGCTGTAAGGTGCCCAATGGGATAGTTTTTTACTTCTTTTCTCCATCCCGCTGTGTGCCCTCTGGTGTCCATGGAAGTAGCCCAAGGGTGGGTATCGAGAAAAGGAAAGAATACAGAGTCCACACACTGAATAATAAGGGATGGGGTTTGGGGGGAGAAGAGTGTGGTGCAAAAATGCAAATAATCACCAAGACTAACAAACTAAGCTGGACAGGGATGTAAATGCAGGCTGCATCTCCTTGCTGGTATTGGGCATGGCCACTCAAAAAGCCGAATTAGCTTTTTAGCAATGGCATAAAAGGAAGGCGCTCTTGGCTTTTTTGCTGGTTATTCATTACCATGAACCACTTACTGAGCATTAAGTATATTCTGCTTGGCAAACCAACCCACTGATGAGACAAAATAAAAGACAGCACATTTTCTGCTGCTCCCTAACTGAGCACTACGGATTCTATTCTTGGTTATCTCACAACCCTGTATAGTATTTTTACCTCTCCCCTGCTGTTTGCATTTAAGGTGCTTCTTTATCAGGGCTGTTTTAATCATGGCAATTAAACAGTACAGGCAGCTCTTTTTATTGAAGCATGTTTATTTAATCTTCATTGGGTTCTAATTAGCCTCTTTCAGTCAAAGGGACTGACTCTCTCCCGATAACCTCACAGAAGGGAAAGAAAAGACACGGCTGGTACCATTTGTAGCAAAAACGTGTCTTTGGGAGCATGGCTCTTCCCTGTGTCTGAACTGGCTGACTCCAGAAAAGTCCTTCCTCCTCGTCCTCTTTGGGCAGCTGAGGGGCCACTCTGCTGGAAGAAAATGGGCCTCTGACGGACAAAGGGTGGTAAAGCTCAGGACCAGATCCTAGAGCCAAGGTCTCTCTATCACCAGCTCCTGAATACAGCACGACAAAAGATTAAGGGGGTAATTGTCCCTGGCCTGCCTCCTCCACAAGGCTGTTGTGAGCATTGGATGAAATAAAGGATGCAAAACCCCGGGAGTGGCAAAGCCTGGACAGAAAGGCTGGTAGGTGGTGATGGTGTTATCAGGTCGCTAGATGGTATAGACCCAGAATCAGGAAGACTTGAATTCAGTTCCAGCTTTGGACACTTACTAGCTGTGTAACCCTGGGCAAGTCGCTTCACTTGTTTGCCTCGGTTTACTCAAACGTGAAATGGAAAGAATAAGAATATCCACCTCCCAAGGTGACGCTGAGAAACAAATGAATTTGTGTGTGTAAGATACTGGTAAACTTTAAGGGTTACCTATGACCACATGTTAAAGAACATGAAGAACGGACCTTTAGAGCTGTAAAGGACATTGGCGGTCTAGTGATCTGCCCAGGTCCCAAAGACAGTGCTTCCTCATCTAAAGAGGTTTTCTCTTTTGTTAGAAGTTGCACTTTTTCTCTGCTAAGAAAAGAAAGAAAAATGCCTTGATATTGACATTTCCCAATTGAGCGGATGGGGACAGTCTAAAAGTTGGCAAAAGCTTCAGATTGGTTTGGCAAAATGTACCGAATCTTGGTTTGCTGTGAAACTCACAGAATCAAGTCTCAGAGAGGGGTTGTGGAGTCCAATTGGTATCTGATGGGGCAGCGGTACTTATAAGTCCCTGACATAGTCATCCTTCATCTGAAGACCTCCAGGGATGGGGAACTCACTCCCTTTTGAACCAGCCTTTTTTCCCTTTTTGGATGGCTCCCTAGACAGAACCAAAGTCAGCTGCTGTAATCTTCAACCACTGCTCTTAGATCCACTCACTATGGCCAGAAAGAACAATTTTAATCCCTTCATCTACGAGTGGAATTCTGAATGCACTTTTTCAAAACGTTTGATTTCAAAAAAAATTCTCCTTATCCCTTCTTTTTCATTCTCTCCCCTTCCCCTCCCCCCCCAAAATGATTTCTGTTGCTTGCATAGATGACTCCAAATCTCTTCATTGAGAGAAAAGTGCCCCCAACATTCTCTAAGCAACCTCATGTGAGAGAACAAGAGATGCAAGTGATCCCTCTTGAAAGAAATTCTTTCATTGAATTGTGTTGGAGAAGGGGACCCAATGCATGGTAAGGAGAGCCTCAATTCCAGTTGACCATGAGCCATTCTGATCCAGGAATATGGCGGCTGCCGTCTTGTCTTCCTCCAGGAGTCCTGCTCAGAAGCAGTCAGCTGGGATCCTGGGATCCGTGCCCTCGTCACCTGCCTGTCCGTGGTCCCCGAGCTGTGTGGGCAACTGTTGGAGCTTGGCCCGCTCTTGAAGGACCAGGGTCCGAGGCTGCGCAGGATGGCCTCTGGGCTCAGTCTTCCTGCCCCGCACTAGGACAGAGGTACTCACATTTTCTCTTACCTCCCTTAGCCGCAGGACTTTTGAGAATGTTTCTGTGAGGATGAATGGGACAACTAGCATTCACTAGGAAGCACCCACTGTGTGCTGGGACCCAGGCCAAGAACCAGATGGGAACGACCACCTTTCCTTTCAGGGGATTAAAACCTCGCATTCTCCTTCGGGGAAAAGGGATGCCACTAGAAAAGGGACACCTGGGAACCAGAAGGAACTTAAATGAGCCGTGAAGAGGAAGACAAGTCCCAGAGAAGGCACAGAGGGAGCCCAACAAAACGCTTTATTTAAAAAACCATGAGAAGAGGCCCACCACCCCTGCACTCGCTTCTTCAGGGCTCCGAGGCCAAGCGTGCCCGCACGTGCTCCATGTGCAGGGCGCCCTGGCTGTGCCTCACCAAGAGTCCTGCATTCCTGCCTCTTCCAGAGCTCCCCTGCCCGCTGAAATCCTGTCTGGGTCCGCTCCCGTCCAAAGGGCAATGGGCCCCGTCGGCTGCCCCAACCCAGACGGCTCCAGCAGGAGACTCAGAGCCGGGAGACCCTGGAAGCGACACGGCAGCAGGGCTTGTCGAGGGGGAAGACTATCTCCAGGAACAGGAAAGATCTCAACAGTATCTGAGAAGGAAACGTGCATTCTGGGCCTAAACAGAATCTTCATAGAAAGCCTTGGCCATGGCGTGGGCCACTTTGATCACCTTCTTGTCCTTGGCATCGGGCCCCATGTTGTCCCGGGCCACCCGGACCCAGTGCTCCTCGGTCCTCGGCAGGTAGTGCGCGTACTCTTCCCTCGGCTCCACTGCCGGGTGCCGGCCCCCTTCTGACAACAGACGAGAGGGGGGAGAAGGGAAGGGTCAGCTACCTGGAGGCGACACCCAAACCCAGGGGAGAGACTGAGCCCCGCCGCAGACCCTCTGCTTGGCCAGCGATGGCAGGGAGCGCAGGGAAGAGGAGATCGGGGGAGTCAGCGGGCGTTGTTCGCCTAAGGAAAGGGTCGAGGAGACTCATCCCCCCGAGTTCAAGGCCGGCCTCAGCCCCGCTCGTGGTGTGACCCTGAGTGGGTCGCTTCTCCTTAGTCAAAGGAGCTGGAGAAGGTAAAGGCCCATGACTCCAGGATCTTTGTCAGGAGCACCTCAAATGGGGTCACAGAGAATTGGACACAACCAGCAACACAGGAAGTTTTCTAACAAGCAAACTGAAAGTGGCTCTAAATGAGTGTCTCGGGAAGGGGTGGCCTCCTCCCACGGGAGAGCTCCTCAGCACAGACTCATTAAGCAGGCTGAGGATGGGACCCAGGCTGGTCTCTATGGTTCCTTCTGTGATTCTGGGATATTTACTTTACAAAAGACCCAATAGGATCTTTCATGATTTTTTCTTAAACCTATAGGTTTCATCTTAGTATCAGTTGTAAGACCAAAGAATAATAAGGGCTAGGCAATCGGGGTTAAGTGACTTGCCCAGAGTCACACAGCTAGGAAATGTGTGAGGCCACATTTGAACTCAGATCCTCCTGGCTCCAGGCCTGGCACTCTATCCATGCTAACCTAGCTGCCCCAGGAATTTTCTAAATAAAGTCTCTCCAGATACTCTTTAAAAGACTATATTTTTAAATACTCATTTACAGCCAATTTTTGAGGGGGGAAGAAACATTTATTGCCCCCAAAAGCTACATTTCTGGTTTAAAAAATGAATACTGTAATGATTAAAATAAAATTTAAATTAAAAAGCACTGTTCTCTATCCCTATCTCCCCCCCCCCTGCCCTGGGGCAATGCAGTGACATATATGCTCGAGGCAGTGTACCAATTTCTCTTGCTTTGGTGACCATTTCTCCTTTGGAGACTGCGAGACTTGACCACACCAAGAAGCTTCTCTAACAGAACAGCTAACAAACCTTTGTCTTGTCCCATTTCGGGCACCCCAGCCAACCCCAGCCTCTTAACACAGGCAAGTGAAGAGAGGAATGAGCATTACCTTCATCCTCCTCGCTTTCCTCCTCCGTCTCCTCATCCTCCTCTTCCTCCTCTCCTCCTTCTGCTCCTTCCACTTCTTCGTCTTCTGAGTCACTCTCCTCTAGCCATTCTTGAGTTTCTTCAATAACAAAATCAAGCAATCAATCAATCCATCGATACAACTAAGGCCCAGAGAGGTCAGGGGGGAATTGCAATACATACTCTCTCAACCATTATTAAAGAAATAAATGATTGACCCCTTCTCCCCTGCTCTGGGCTCTCAAAGAAGACAGTTCAGAGTCTGATCATTTGATCTGCAAAAGTATTTTTAAGTGAAGGAAGCATAGGAAGACTTCTATGACCAATAAAAAAATGATAACCTACAAAGATCAGAAATGAAAAGGTTGGGGGCAGCTGGGCAGCTCAGTGGATTGAGAGTTGGGCCTAGAGATGGGAGGTCCTGGGTTCAAATCTGACCTCAGACACTTCCCAGCTGTGTGACCCTGGGCAAGTCACTTGACCCCCATTGCCTAGCCCTTACCACTCTTCTGCCTTGGAGCCAATACACAGTATTGACTCCAAGACAGAAGGTAAAGGTTAAAAAAAAAAAAGAAAGAAAGAAATGAATGAGTTATCAAGCAGCACCTAGCTTAGATGGGCAAAGAAGATGCTGGCTTTGACAAGGGAAGTGCCTCTCTCCAGAACTCCAACCCTGCCTGCCTGTCTCCTTCATGGCCCAGAGAGAAAAGCTGCTTTCAGCTACTGGCAAGGAACAAAGGCAGGAGAGAGGGAGGAAAAGCACTCAGCTCAAACTTAGAAGAAAAGAAGGTCAACATTTTTAAAATAATAAATTCTGAAGACTCTGGCTGTATCCAAGGGTCAGTGGGGTGATTTTTCAGAAGGGGACAAAGGAAGGAAAGTGTGAATCATGCCACCCAGAGGCAATCCACATTCCCTTCCCCAGTCCCCCAGGCAAAAAGGAGGGGCTTGTCCCTATGGGGAATAATGATGTTAATGTTCCTTGGGGCTGGAAATTTGGTTTCATTTAATTTTAAGTCAGCCCCCCCCCCTTAATGATGTTCCATTAATTTATATAGACTTTAGAGCTTGGAATCTTTTAATAGCATGAACTCTAGGGAAATGAAATCTGAAAAAGCTGACTCTGCCCATCAAATATAGCAGCTATGTAGGTTTTTTCCCAGTCCCCAACAGCAGCACAATGACCATTTCCACCTCTGTGTATGTTACACGCCTGGATACGCCTTACATGTCCATGGTGTGAAACATGCACGCTTTAGCCACCTGCCTCGTCCATCCCCAGAAGGAGACGGGAGGGACGGCTGCTCTGGCCCACTTTCTGCTGGGGGAATCTTGGTTGATTGGGATGGGATCACCCATCACTCCTAGCACTTCAGCAGTGGCAAGGGGGCCCAATAGCAGCAACTTGTAGGGTTAGTCACAGAGCTTGGGGCAGTGCTGGGAGTGGGATTCCCAACTCCATCTTCCACCTACTCCAAAAGTGAGTGTCCCACCACCAACTCTTCCACAGGCAGGGAAGGGGGAAGCTGGTCCGGGGCCTGCCACAGGAGCTGAGGCCATTCATTCCAACACAATTGGCCAGAGTAGCTGCTGGGCTTTTTCTCCCCTTTCTTTCCCTCTCAACATAACAGAGATGGAATTTTTTTCTTCCTTCTCCCAAAGCTTACATTTGCACATTCTAATGCTCCAAGCTTTGAAGACTCATTACTTCCCCATAGCAAACTTTCTCATCATTTGCTAGGTTCAGCTGCAATAATTTTTTAAATTTTTCTTTAAAATCCATGTGCTTCTAGGGCCCTCTCTTTGCATTGCATTCCATTTTACATACAATATCCACATTTTTTTCAAAATCCATCAGTGCCTGTTGCTCCTGTTGAGCAGTGGGGCTATTTCCCAGTCAGTTTTCTGTCAACTCTTTCTCATCCCATAAAGGATGCTCTCCCCAGAATCAACCCAATTGACTTTTCTTCATTCTTTCATCTGGACTCTTAAACAGGAAGAGAGCTACCTGAGTCCTGAACCATGATCTTTCCTTCAGAAGAAGGTTAAAGGGAAACAGGAACAATGATGAACGAAGGATTGGCGGGAACATTTCAGAAGTGACAATAAAGAAGACCAAGGCTGCAAAGCCACAGGGGAAAAAAGACGTTGGAGGAGACTAAGCTATGCCGCGTTTAGTTCTTGGGCATAAAGACAGCAAATGTCTGTCTGACAGCCTAAGGAACAAGGCCCCAGCTAAAATCTGCTCTGCAACAATACACTTGCCAGCAGCACCCCCAAAGGCCATCACTAAGGAGGCAAGTCTTTAAAGACACAAGGACGGGGCTCCATCAGCTCACCTGTCCCTCAAGCTCAGACTGTTACTGGATGATGGAAAACTGAGTAATGATGACACCAGCCAGGTAGCTATGTGAGGGGCTAAGTAAGAAGAGAGTGCCAGAAGGGTTTGGCTAAGAGAACTCCCAAGGCCTTTGGAAAGTCTCTCTCCTTTCTCCCTTTCCTTCTGTCTCTCCCCCTTTTTCTTTTTTTCCTGTCTTTCCTCCTGTCTGTCTCTCCCTTTCCTTCTGTCTCTGTCTCTCTTCTTTAGCTTGCTTTTTGCCCTGCTCCCCTCCCTGTGTGCCATGTCACCCCAAACCCAAACTTACTGGGATCCATTTCTACCAAGACCTTCCACTCATCCATCTTGTGAAGATCCAGGCAGTAGAAGTCGTTGAGGGTAAACTGGCGGTCCCCAGCCTCAAACATCCCCCCATAGACGTAGAGCAGCCCTTGCTTGACGGCCAGCATGGCATTGGAGCGAGGACAGGGCTCTACTAACGGGCCGATGGCCTCGTCCTGGGCTTCTTCCTCTTCCGATTCGGAGTCAGCCCTGGAGGATGGCCCCGGCGTGGGCAGCACTTGTTTAATGGTCACGACGGTTCCGTCCTCAGCCAGCACTTCTCTGATCACCTCCCGAGGCTCCTGGGGGCCCTTCTCTTCGCCCTCCTGCTTCTCCACACTGTTCTGCTCTGCCGTTTTGCCTCGCCTGCGCTTCCTCTTCTCCGACTTAGGACCCTTTTGATAAGACGAGAGAAAGCAGACACATTACTGGGAGGCCACACGTTTCAATGGCTCAAGAGACAAAGAGCGCGTACGGGAGAGATGGGCGCCAGTCACTTCGTGTCTGCAGTCCCCTCCGGGGGGCCACGGCACCTCCGTGAAATCCGTGGTGGGCACAGGACAAAGAGGAGCTCCTAATTCAACGGCCAGCTTCCACTCTGGGGAGTGAGGCACGAGCACTGACCTGCCGCTTCACCCGGGGATCAAGACACAGTGAGCGGATGCTAAATTCTGTCCCCGACTGGGAACTATTTCACACCTTCAGAGGCCCAAAACAGCAGGCGCCCAATTTGGAAACACAGCCACTGGCTCTCAAAGAAAGTCCGTCTCGAGTAAAACTCAAATTTGCTCTCGAGGGCCAACTCAGAATTGGCGGGAGAGCCGGAGCCAAATCCCACCCACTTCTGCCATCTTGTCCCCACGGCGAGCGAGTCAACAGCACCGATGGAGTGAGCAGCCCCTGCCAGAGGAGTCAGACCCCTTACTGCCGAAGGTTTTCCAAACGAAAAAACTATTTTTAGGTTGTCTTCCTAAGGAAAGAAAGCTTCTAAAAAGCATTCCATGTATTCAATCCTCGCTCCTCCTCCCTCATGAGGACTGGTGTTGCCCTGGTAACTACACAGTAAAGGTGCTGCTTTCCCTCACTTTGTATCCAGTGTGGATTAAGTCTGGGTTATTTCGTTTCCTGAGTGTCATCAGTGAGACTCTGGGCAAGTCGTTAAACCCAATTTCCTCAGATGGGAAAGGATACTGCCTTCCTCCTGCTGTAAAGGTTTGAAAGATCTCCTCAGAAGGCAGAGGAGAAGATCTGGAAAAGAACTAGATAAATGAGAAGTATTCCTAGAACTATCTATAGCAACCCAGGCCAATCTCTCATCTGGACCCTGATTAAGCAACAATAAATATCGCCTATAAATTTTTATTTCAGCTAAAGTTAGAGAAAGGCTCATCCAAAATGGCCCAAATGGTTATGGCTCATCAGGGCACAAAGACCCCGGAGTGAGAGAACACCTAGAGGAGGGAAAATGGGGAAAAAGAGGCCAGTACAAGACCCCATACTAAGTGGGGCAAAGGGGCCATTCATAAAGAGTTCTGAATTCCCCAAATAAGGACACTTCTCTGGCAAATTCTTTAATAAGAAGAGTATAAACATCAGGAAGCAAAGCCAAAGAGCTCTACATCTAAAAATGCAGTAAGGCACTTTCCTGGAGACTGACTGCTTTCAGTGGAAAGAATTTGGCATGATCTTGGCTTCCAAAGCTTCCTCCATCCTAAGCCCTGGGAAAGGTCTGGCCCAAGCAAGGAAGGCGTCTCTTCTCCCTGTCCCAGCCTGGTGCGCGGGGGTCACTGCTGCCCACTCCCGGCTCGGGCCCCTGCTGCTCCCTGCAGTTGGCACCAGACCTCATGGCCCCAGTCCCCCTCTGCCTAAACCACTCCTCTCGTCTCCCATCTCCTCAGAGCCTGGTTCACAGAAGCTCTGAGCGGGACAAATGAATCCTGGGTCCCCGAGCAGTGACTCCTCAATAACATGTGGTCCCTCCCCAGCCATATAGCTGCATGGGAGAGGACGCTTCCAGGAAACACCATCCCTTACGCCCAAGGACGACGCTAGCTGAGGATCTGAGCCTAGAACAGCTCAATGAGGGAGATGGTGGTGGGTAAGCCACCTTCATTGTATGAAGAGGTCAGCTGCGCTACAGTTCTGTCCTGACATGAGTCCGAAGCCGATATTTTCTCCTTCCTGCCCCAAGTTAACAATAACCCAGGTATAAATGCTGGCTGTTAACAACGATGAAAAAAATGCGCTGCAGAGTCACAGCCCTGTGAAAGGATGCTCCAATCACTAAAAATAAGAGAAGCGCCGATGAGGACAGCTCCGAGATTGTACCTCACCGCTGTACGCTGGCAAGGAGGACAAGACCGGTAATGGCCCATGTTGGAGGGGTTGTGGCAGGGCAGGCACGAGCCAATACACTGTCGGTGAAATGCTAAAACCATTTTAGAAAGCAACTTGGGATCGTGTAAAGGAAGTCACGAACGTCTCCACCCTCGGGCCATGGATTCCGCCCCTGGGTTTAGGCAAGGAGATCATGGAGAGGCCAAAAGACTTGGGGCAGCGCTTTCTGGGGGAGCGAAGAACTGGCAACGAGGGGTGATCTCCCGGGGAACGGCCAGACACTCGGGGCCTCTACACGGGAGGAATGCAGAAAGTTCTGGGAGCGGACGGCACGGGGAGAGGAACGGAAGCGCTCGAGACCACGCAGGGTGCCTTCCAGGAGGCCGGAGGTCTTGGTCTGCCGGTCGAGCTCCGCTCCGTCCTCCCCACGTCCTGTGGGCGGCTCTAGGGGAAGGACAGGACTGGGACAGGGATGCCGGGGATAAGCAGGTACAAAGAAACAGAAAATGTCATCCCAGATTATCTTTAAAAAACAAAGCAAAACAAACCTGTGTCTCTGTTTAACAAATCCTCCTGCAACAAAAATCCTTTTAAACCATGAGCCAGGCCTGGGAGAAGTTCCATTTACCTTTGTCCTGGCTGAGGGGCAAAGAGACGGGAAGCGCCGGGGCCCACTCAGGCAGACCTGAGTGCCAATCCCGTCTCAGACATTGATCAGCTGATCCCCTGGGCATGGGTTCCATGGCCTGCCTCTGTTTTCTCATCCGTAAAGTGGGGATAAGAATAGCACCTGCGTCCCAGGGTTGTTGGGAGGGAATCTAGGGGAGGGGTACAAGAATGCGTCTCTGGGCCTCGATGACCATCTGTAACTACAAACGAGTGGGTGAGCGTCAGAGGGGTACCTTGAGCTGCCCCGCGCCCCAGCGGTTCTTGGCCACGTCATAGAAGTAGAGGTCGTTGAAGAAGTCGCCCTCGATGCTCTCCTCCTCCTCCTCGTCACACACCCCTCCGAAGAGCAGCGTGCGGCCGCTGGGAGCCGCGGCCACCGAGAAGCCAGACCTGGGAGGGGGCTTCACCCCAGAGGGGTTGGTGCGCGTCCACGTCCATTTGTCTGGTCAGTGAAAAGCAGAGGTGCCCGGAGTCACACAAGGAACAAAAAACCGGCCACCCAAGTCTCTCAGCCTGCTTGTCCAAGGCACAAAATCATCCTCATTAGGAGAAAACAGGAGAGAGTTCATTTATTTGGCTACCAAGAGTCTCCTTCCCACCAGGGAAAATGGGTAAGAAAGCGGGCCAACAGGGCGGCTGGGGGGCTCAGTGGTAGCTAGCCAGGCCTGGAGTAGGGAGGTCCCGGGTTCAAATCTAACCAGACATTTCCTAACTGTGTGACTCTGGGCAAATCAGAAAGTCCCCGTGGCCTCTCCCCGACTACCCTTCTGTCTTAGAATTAGTACGAGGGAGGAAATGGGTGACGGTCAGTACATTCTTTCACTGAATTTTAAATTCTGAATATCCACTCAAGAAGCTCAAAAGACCCCCTCGGGTGGGCCTACACATGAAATCAGAAGGTCACGATCGTGGCCCAAATTTAATTTTTCCCATTAATTATTATTTTTGTGTGTGTGTGAAAGTCAACGAGTCAACAAGAATTTACTATGGGCTTCCTGGGCTAAGCATTGGGGATAGGGAGTAAAAAGCAAAACGTGTCCTTGCCCGCAAAGGGCTCACGGTCCAACGGGGAGAAAATGGGTGCCTCAGGAGACAGGCACGAGACAAATGGAGAGCAAAAGACAATACAAATGGCGGCAAAATAGAACGGCCCATCACAGCGATGGCCCACAGGCCTGCGTGTAAGAGACATACAAATGTTGTTATCTTTTAAGATCTGCAAAGCGCTTTAATCCTCTTAATAACCCTCTGGGGCAAGTGCCAGGATTCAGCTTCATTTTACAGATGCAGAAAATGAGTCCAAGGCTCGGGGACTTGCCCAGGGTCACAGAGCTAGGAAGAGTCTGGAGCAGGAGCTGAACTCAGATTTTCCTGGCTTTCGGCCCCAATAAACGATAGATCTTAAAGTTGATTTAAGTCTAAACTTCAAATGTACCAGGGATGTCTGCTAAACGAATTTAATTATTCTAAATATCTCAATGTCTGAAATGCTGGTTCAATGTCCTATAAATCCATGCACTGAGGAACAAGCCATCTTTTCCAACCTTTCCTAGCCTTCCCTGATAGCTTCCATGATGCAGACAAAAGCACTTCCAGGTACTTAAAAAAAAAAAAAACCTCTTCCCTTCCATCTTAGAATCAATACTCCAAGGCATAATTGTGGCAAGGAATGAGCAATGAGGGGAAGTGACTTGCCCAGGGTCAAACAGCTAGACGTGTCGGGGGCCAGATTTGAACCCAGGACCCTTTGTGGGGCCTGCAGAGCCGAGCCAGGAAAAGGCATCTGTCTGCCCCATGTAATTAACCTTAGCAGACAGACCTGGGCCATTTTCCATGGGAGGGTCTGCCTTATCACAAAATGAACCCTTTCCACTTGACAAGGAGAGTCTTTTGTGGCATTAAAGGTGTGTCTATTTACGGAGCACAATATTAAGATGTCGCTCATTGAACTCCAATCCACAACACGTTCCCTTGCCGGTGGCTCCCCTTTGGGCCCGGCTCGGGTGCACCCTCTGACAATCCCTCGTGGCCGTCTTATGAATCGAGCACGCTGTCTGCCGCCTGGACCAGGGAGGGGGGTCAGGCGGGGGGCCGCGGTAGGGTACCTTCTTCCTTGGCTTCCTCACACTTCAGCAGGAACATGTCACAGTGCAGAGTGCCCTTGTCAACATCCTTCTTCACTCTCTGCAAAAGGAAAAGGGAGAGTCCGGTGACTGGAGCCGACTGCACACAAACATCCATGGAGCGCATCTCCAGAAGAGGGCCAGGCCTGGAGTCAGGGAGACCTCTTCATGAGTTTGAATCCAGCCTCAGATACTCCAGAGGCGAATCCTTCTCTATAAAAATGAGCTGGAGAAGCTAAGGCCAAACCATTCCAATATTTATGGCAAGAAAACCCTCAATGGGACCTTGAAGAGTCAGACTAAGAGGGACTCAACCATAAGAGAAGGGGTTCTAAAAAATGTTTCAGGGTCACAGACCTCTTGGAGAGTTGGGGGAAGACAATGAACCCCTTCTGAAAAACATGTTATTTTGGGCTTCATAATTATTAAGGAAATGCTAAATATAGGTTAGTGAATATAAAAAGGTAATTTTTTTTCTCTCTCCAAATTCATGCCCTTTCTGAAATCTTTCCATGGCCCCTTGGCTAAAAATCTTTGACTAAGAGGATAGACTCGGAGCTGGAAGGATCTTAGCATAATCCATTGGTCTGGCAAAAAGGGAAACTGAGTCTTGCACCAAGTTCTTTCAGGTCTTAAGGGGTGGGTTTGGAGTCTGAATCAAAGTTTCTGACTCCACTTTGAGCACTCCTCTTGCTATGGACCTTCTGACTGAACTAAATGATTAGCTAGTAATTGAATCATTCACTAGTACTAGTTATTAACTACATGACCGCCCCCGGCAGCCATAGTCTTCTTCAGGGATGTGAAAGAATACAGGGACCTGAAGGAGCTGTCCTGAATGCCTGGGCCTCCTCTTCAGGTAAGCCTGGCTTTGCCATCCTTTCTCTTCGATGCTAGAGCAGTAGATAAAAAGGCTTTCTTTTAGTAAGTGATCTTCACTTCTGTACCCTTGACTTTGAACTCATTATCTCAAGTTAAAGTATATGACCGACAACTCATTTTCTAATTAAGAATGGAGAGGGGGAAAAGTGAAGAGGAAAAAACCCAACAGCTCTGATTACCATATGTTCAAGCTTAAAATATCTTCCTCCCGCCCTTCCTCTCCCTGGAGCTCCCCACAAAGGCTCTCACCAAACATGCTCAATTGGAAGGTGGCACCATTCAATACCACCACCATGAAGAATTTAAAAAAGAAACTGTTTTAACTCTCATTAACTCTCATAACTCTCAATGATATGCCTTCAAACAGATGAGAACCAAAAAAAAAAAGATAGTAAGAACAAAAGTAAAAAATGGCAACAAATAGGAAATAAATGCCCAAATGAAGCCAACCATAGAGCAAAACCAAAACCAAAACAATATAAGCAATTAAGCAAAATTACACACACAAATCATTGCAAAGGATCATCCTACAACCACTCTGGTTCTCCACTAAAGGAATGAAGATATTACACCGGACATTCCATCACTTTCCTTCAGGTCTAGCTCTGGCTTATGCATAATTGCTACCATCTTATAAATAAGGCATTCCTCCAGAACTTTTTTTCTGTTTTAATATAACATAATTTATGCTAAATAACTGTATTTCAATATCCTTGGTTTTCTTTGTAATATTTTGTATTTTATTTTGTCTTTAGGGGTCTACAGGCTTCACCAGATGCCCAGAGTTCCAGAACACACAAAGCAAGTTAAGACACTTCATTATAAATGGAGATTCAGCTTAGGGGGCAAAGAAGTAGGTTAATACTTCAAATAACACCTGGCAGCTGAAATAAAAATAATTAATATTTTAATTAAAATAATAATTAAAAAATAATCTCACTTTCCAATGTCTGAGGGACGAAGGGGTAGAGCCCAAATGGCAGCTTAGTAGCTATGAAAGCTGAAACTGGTCTGAGCATCCACTGTCTAAGTTATTCTGGAACTGAGGCATAACCAAACCGAGATAGCCTTCTTGTCTCTGCCTCTCACGAGGGTTCCTGTCCTCCTTAGGTTCGGGGTCATGACTTGCTCCAGCACAGGGAGCCTTTTGCTTTCCCCCCTGCAGACACCACCTATCATCGGCTTAATAATGGTCGCAGAGAAGATGATCAGAGGGGCACCAGGTGTCTCTGGGGCTGGTCCTGGAGTCAGGAAGGTCGAGTACAAATCGAGCCTCAGACAGTTACTAGCTGCATGATCCTGGCCAAGTCGCTTAACCTACCTCCACCCGAGTTTCCCATCAGTAAAATGGGGATAATAACAAAGGCACCTCTCTCCCAGGATTGTTGTGAAGCTCAAAAACAAATGCTTAGTCAGTGCAGTGCCTGACACACACCTGCCTAGCCACTATGAGCATATTGTAGAGATTCCTCATGTCCATGGGTGCCAACGTCAGAGAAGTTACAAAGGCTCAACATCAGAGCCTGACAAGCAGTATAGTTTTTAGGAATGTCTCCTCTTTAATAATGATGATAACTAGCATTTATAGAACTGGGGTGTACAAAACACACTATGTATATTAACTTGGCAAAGATGACAAAAAATGGAATAAATCTATTCTGGAGGGGTTTGAAATTTGGGTATGATATTACCAGTAAGCATAAACAGTACAACCATTTTGGAAAGGAATTTGAAAGTCTACAGGTAAATTCACTAAAATCCATATTCTGTTATCTAGAGATTCTACCCCCAGGGGGCCGCAGATAAGAAGAAATTCCCTAAATATACAAATGTTTAAGGCAGGACTTTTTGTAATAGCAAAGAACTGGAAGCAAAGCAGGTGCCCATCACCTGGAGAATGGCTCACATTGTAGCAATTAAAATAGTTGAGGTTGTAAACTGTAGTGATTAAAATAGTTGAAGACTTAAATTGTAGTAGATATAAGAGTGGGTGAGTAAATTGTGACCGCAGAAAATATGTTTCACTACAGTTTCTTGTATCAAATCAAATATAAGGTGGTCGTCAGGGAAATATTCCCAATTATGAAATATATCCAAGTTAACTGAGTTTTATAGAAAATTTAATTAATAATATAATGAGGAATCAAGGAAAGAGAGAAAGAGTAAGAAAGGTATAAGTATGAAGGGCTTTAAACCAACATGGCCTAGACCTGAGTCTTAAGAGAGAGAGATCAGTCAGTCTTTTATCACTCACCACAAGATCTGTCCAAGCAAGGAATCTAGTGACACCAGGCCAGCATCATCTCAGCTGACTTCACCAGCTCAATCCTGAATCTGAATGTTTCAGAATGAGTCCCGAGAGAGTCCTGAGAGAGACCCTTAAAGGCAGCTTTTCCCAGCTGACCTCTTCTACTCAGATTTCTCATCTCCTTATATAGGGCATTTTCTCCTTTGTCACCTCCCCTAAATTCTTACATCCACCAATCACAGTAGACGTTTTTCAAAGGACAGACCATTCTTAATTCACATTTTGTTATCACCTTCTTAATTCACATATTGCTCTCACCTTTTCTGGGTAGACTAAAACTTCTGAATAATTCACATCAGAAAAGCTCTTTGCTCCTTGTAAGTTCACAAGTTGCCTGACCTTTATAGGTACTTAGCACCCCTTTCTAAAAATAGGCATAGCTTAAGTATGGGTTTAAGTACTTTTCATTGTTCTGCAAGGAGTTTTTCTTCCCTAAAGCAGTCCTAAGTAGGGTGGAATAAAGGTCCTCCCATTTCAGATCCAAGTAGAGTTCTCACATTTAAATGGGGAATGTTCCCAGTAGGGAATTGAACGTTCCAATAGAGAATTCCCCAATGGGGAAATTTTTAACATTCACAAGTCTGAGAAATTTCAAGATTCACAACATGGTGATGTGTGAGAGCAGTGGCATAGAACTATTGTGGTCCAAGACATGGCAAATAAGTACTGAAGGACTTATGCGAAATGCTACAAAAGTGCAATAAACAAGGGACCTCAACAAGAGAAATGGAAAGAGCAATATTAGTAAAACAATAAAAAATGAATGTTGCAAAATTAAAAATAAGCTTGGTCCCACGTAGAGGGTTGGGGAAAAAGTGGCCATGGGTGTACAACACTATATATTATCACATTTTTAAGGTTTTGCTGATTCTCTTCCCCCCCTTCTATTTTTTATTTTTTGCATTTTAAAAATAAAATTCTTTGTTACAAGGGATGGTTATCTGGGAGGGATAAAAGAGGGATATACAAGAAAATATGAACAATGTAAAAAATAAAGAAACTAAATTTTTTTTCAAACTCTTCTCTTCCGTCTTAGAATCAATACTAATACTAATTGATTTCAAAGCAAAAGAGTGGCAAAGGCTAGGTAACGGGGGTTAAGTGACCTGCAATAGTCACCGCTAGAAGTATCTGAGACCATATTTGACCCCAGGACTTCCCATCTCCAGGCCTAATGCTCTATCCACTGAGTTACCTAGTCACCCCTCCACCCAAATAATTTTTTAAAAAGTTCATCTCCTTTTAAACCAGAACATTAAATCATAACCCTCCTTTCTGACGAAGTTTTGAATCAGATAGAATTAAAGCTTGGTTAGTTTGATGCTTTGATTCTGTTAGAAAGACACCAAAACAGTGGCATCAGGACTGAAGAATGAATGAGAAGAAAACCAGAAACCGCTTAGCCTTCCAATTCCTCCAGAACCACCATTATAGCATGATTTAGAAGTGCTACAAAAGTCTTAAATTGGTAACACCCACAGTCAGAAATAAGAAATAAGAAAAACACATCTCAAAGGCAAAGTTGACTTTTAAAAATTATCTGTCATTTTAGATTATCCAGGTCACAACTTCCTTCCATTGTAATTGTCCAGTTATTTTCCAAGTCTGTCTTAATTGTTACCCTATTTAGGTTTTTCTTGTTAAATCTGGGGGAGTTTGCCATTTCCTGATTCAGCTCATTTTACAGATGAGAAAACTGAGGCAAACAGGGTTCAGTGACTTGCCCACGATCACACAGCTAGTAAATGTCTGAGGCCAGATTTAAACTTAGGAAGATAAGTCTTCCTGACTTCAGGCCCAGAGCTCTACCCACTGTGCCACCTAGCTATCCCTAAGGACAATGGTAGGAGGCCAATGGGACGCTGAAGTAGCTATGTCCATCAGGTTGTTATCAATCCAAGGGCAGGGCAGAAGAATGATTTAAAGATTAAGGCTGGATAGGCAGCTTAGGGAGACATTCACATAAAGACTATTGAACTCAGGAGAGCTAAACTCCCCAAAGGAGAGAAGGTACCAAAAGAAGGTCCAGGGTAGCCCTTTGGGGGATACCTTCACTTAAAGAGTAAAGACAGATGGTGAATTAGTAAAAGACTGAAAAAGTCAAATAAAAAGGTGGTTTAATGTCAATAAAAACTGTGCTACAGAAGCCAACAAAGAAGAGAGTGTTCAAGAAAAAGGGGGATCAAGAAGTCAAGAAGATACCTGAGAAAAGGCATCTTTTTGCTTTCAGAAACCCTTTTCTTCTGAGCTGCTACTGTAGTCTTGGGATCCAAGGCAAGGCCCGGAAGAGGCAAGCATGGGAAGGGTGACTTACTCTTAGGCCAGTGTGCTGTGGAGCATGAAAAAAGGGGCCCCCAGAACTGGAGAGAGGGCAGGTTCCCCCATGTGCTGGATAGAAAGGGGGTGGAAGGAAGAGACCCAAGAAGCAGAATCTTTGAACAATCAAGTGGAAGTTCCAAAGAGCCTAATGGGAGGCAGGGGAGAAATAGCAAAGGAGAGAATTCTCAACTCACCAGACCTAAGATATGAGCCAGGCCATGGAGACACAGGAATTCTCCAGCCACGGAAGGAAGAAGGGTTGAGTGACCAAGGCCCTCACCTTACAGAGTTCTATTATGACTCAGTTTGACATTGCGGTAATGGTGTGAAAGTCCATGGACTGTCAAACACTGGAGACCTCAGACTAGAGGAATTATAAGATTTTGGCCAGGCAAAGGTGTCCATGAAAACTTGGTGTGGTGCCCGTGACTAAGCCACATCCCAAGATTGTGGGAGAGGGCCAACATCTGGAGCATGTAATTAGCTCCCAGATCTCTGGGCCTGGAATACTTGATACTTTTGGGACCCTAGTGGCTGAAGATGGTAATTTTGGGACTCAGGTCCCCAGGGTGCCAGTCTATACCTTCCTTCCAAGAAAGTGAGGGATGAAGCATGCCCAGGAGAAACCCCATGCCGGGTACCTCAGCCCTTGGATGACAATCTGTCACCATGTCCTTCCTAGAAGCTTTTCTGATTTGGTTGGGCCTGCCCAGCCTTCAAGATCCTCCATGCCAGAGGACTTGGATAGAAACACTCTTCAGCAGATAGTGACTAATGCTATGTATGGGGGCAATTCTCTGCCCAGATGCAAAATAAAGCAGAAAAAAAACGAGAAATGTTGCTTCCCTGGATCCAGCTTTCTAAGCGCCCATTAAATTAATATACATAAAAAATTAAAGCAACTCCAAGGAAAATACCGTATACTAATTGTTTGTTCTACAGTTTGATGAGGGGAAATGCTCTAGTTGCTTTAAATCTGAACTGTGAGTGGGAGAAGAAAGTGTGGGTGCAGATCCAAAGCAGGGTGGGGGTGGAAGAGGAGGGGGGCAGAGGACAAGAGAGACAAATCTGCCAGCAGCACAGCTGTTTGCCACAGAGCGCTCCACAAAGTGGGGTGGGGAAAACCATACGGAGCCCAAAGTGCAGAGCCGAGTGCTGTCAGCTCTCCTGTCATGTGGGCTCTGGAGAAAGAACTCTGGTATCATTCCTGCCAACAATGCCAGGCTTGGGGAAGCCAGTTCAAGAGGCCCCACTCACACCAGCTTTACCAATGGATACAAAGACAATTCTGATACAGACTGACAGCCTGCAGTCATCCTTTAGGTATTCAAGAAGAAACTACTTTAAAAAATTCAAAAGCACCTCCACTTGGCCACATCTCGTTGGGTGGATAACAAGGATTACCACATCCTGGCTGGAAGGACACACAGTCCCATGTCAGAAGAACCTTCCTGCTTTCTTTCAAGTCTGTCAGTACTACTGCTCTTCCTCCAGTAATACTCCTATTCACTAGATTTTAAGTTATCTTTCTTGATTGTTCTATATTTTCTAGAGCAGTTATTTTGTTTTCATGTTTCATCCAGACTTGGTTTCCCTAAGGTGGAGCAGTATAATATAACATTTCCATTCCATTCTGCTCTTTCTTTTCTTTTTTTAAAATCCTCACCTTCTCTCTCCGAATTAATACCGTATATTGGTTCCAAAGCAGAAGAGCAATAGGGTTAGGCAACAGGGGTCAAGTGGTTTGCCACATTGAGGAAGAGTCTGAGGCCAGATCTCAACACAAGACCACCCCCCACCCCCCATCTTTAGGCCTGGCTCTCAATCTACTAAGCCACCTAGCTGCCTCCCACTCTTTCAAACAAGAGATTTGGAGTGGGGTTTAAAGGCTGACAATGCTACCTTACACTGATATGGTCTTTTCCAAGTCACTTACTTCTACAGGCTTCTGTTTCTCCAGATAGAAAAGGAGGATGCTTGGGACTAAATGATCACCAAGATGACTTCCAGTTCTAATGTAAAGCAGGACGTGAGTGCATGAATGAGCATGGGGCATTCACAGCAAGGTTTCTACCTTGGCAAACACTCCACTGTCACCTAAGTGATGGGAAGCCAAGACTTCAAAGGCAGCAGGATGGGATTTCTCTGCATTCCAAACCTTGCTTCCCCCACTGCCCCTCCATGGTGCCTTGCAATGACTTCTAGATGGTTTCTACTGGAGAGGTGCAAGGAGATTAGTCTCCTGACATCTCCCTGGCTTCATTGCGCGGTCTAGTCAGGCACACCACTTGGGTTGCCTAGCAATGCTAAGCTCCTGGTACTTTGCACAGCTAAGGATGCAGCTGCTGCAGCTCCATCTTTTAAAGAGATGAAGTGGGGGTTGGGGGCAGAGGAGAAATGACCAAGGGAAACTTGCTCTAAAATCGGAAACTCTGACCAGGTTACTGGATTTCTCCAACCAGACTGTACACACAATAGAATGTCGCACCACAGGAACAGGTCATACCAGCACAAAACAGGCCAAGACTAAAAGCTATTAAAATGGAAAGCATTCACAACACATTTATTTTTCCTGTTCTGTTGGTGACTGCTATAAGAGTTTCAGATGAAATAATCACATAAGCTGGCCAGTTCATGTTCTTTGCTGAAAAAGTAAAATTTACACTCTATTTTAATAAAGTGAAGAAATATTGAATCTGACAATTACTGATTTTTACCTTAATGGAAGAAAGTTAACTTCTGCTTTTCCATAGGCAAGAATTAGCCCCTATTCCTCTCTCTTTCAGGGACAGTCTACGCCTGCCCTCCCTTTTAAAATCCTCTCCTTGGGACATGACCAATTTTCAATGTGGCCCTGTTTCCTATTAAAAATGCAAACTCTTAAGTATTATAGTTTCACCCAAGGAGGCTATAATGAATGAAAGGTCATCCCACCTCATTCACTCTAAGAAATGTTCAAGTCCCCTTGGAGGTGAGTTCAAGGGATAGATAAGAATTCCCAAAGAGTTCACAGTTTATGATAACACACAGTACAATCCCCATAGTGTAAATCATCTCTAATTCTTTCTGGGCTTGTTACACAACTGCAAAAACCCCAATCTCCAGAATCCCAACTGCAGGAGACTCCAAGTCTTAGAGAGCCATGCAGTGGATGGAAGCACATTACCAAAGATGATGTGCGTGCAAAATGGCACATGCCTAGAAAGATGGGATGCAAAAAGTCAGCAGGCTAGTGTCATGTACAGAAATAGGTAGAGGAGGAAGAGTCTGAGTAAGCATTACATATGGGCTATTCCTGTGGAATATTAAAAAATCTAGAAGGTCTCCAAGGAGGACATGAATAAAAATTACACAAGACCAAAGAATAAGGATGGACTCAGGTCTACACCCATAAAGGGAACCGAACCCCCACAGCTGTGGAATCCAGAGTCTGGAATGGTACCTCAGCCATGACAGAAAGTCTGTCTGTTTCCTGGGACCTGGAAAAGATTAATCCAACCACAGGATGTAAGTCCTTACTTCAGGCTGCTGAGATTCTAAAGACATGCTCTGATTCAGAATCGAATCATGTAACAGAGAATGCTCCTATCGACAGGGTTCTTCGGTTTGTATTATTCTTCTTTTACATAAAGAGAAAACTGGGCTGTAGACAAGGAAGGTAGCCTTGTGCCAAGTGTGTGGCCTCAGGGAACAAGACCCAGGGGTCCCGCTTGTTTTCTGCAGCTCAGACATCAGGTCAGCCCCTCTGGGCCACAGCAATCTCTGTTTTCAAACAGTCACTTGTCTATCAGCTCGCAGGCTTTGGAGAGTCCAGTTTTCTTTTCCTGCTTTTAGACTCAACTGCTAAACCAGTAGCCCCGCTGAAATATGTTTTGGTGTGTGGTGGCACTCTGCATAGGTCTGTGTTGAAACAGGAACAAAGCTAAATTTCAGAGGGTGGCCCAGTTGTGGCAGCGTTCCCCATGTACATCAGGGTTTATCTTCTCCTTTTCCCCATCATGATGTATATGGGGTGAGGGGTGGGAAACCACCTCAAGCTGAAGTTGGGGCAGCAGTAGAAAGGCAAGGGGCAGAGAGGATGAACGGTCAGTCCAAATGTCAAAGAATATATTTTTTTTTATTAAGTACATCCTATGGGACAGGCAATGTGCTGAGAGCTAAGGAGGTAAAGAAAGAGAAGCAAAAACACAACCCCAACCTCTACAAGCTCATTTCAGGGCAAAGATGACAGGGAATGGCCTTCTGGAGGTGAACATGAGAAAAGTCTAGGAGGAAGCCAGAAGGCAGAGGGAGGAGGGAGGAGGGAGAGAACCTCAGCACGAGCCCAGAGGCAGAAGACACAATGTCCCCTGGCAGAGGGAGCAAAAGGTCAAAGTCCGGGACACTAGAGTGCCTGGCTAGAGGACAACCCTAGCTGAAGATACACACTGTTATCACCCTAACAAAGTGGTCACCACATCTGTCAACACACATATACACACGCGTGTGCATGAGCGTGCATACGCACACAAAAAGTTTTTGTTCTTCAGTCATTTCAGTCGTGTCTGACTCTTTGTGACCCCCATTTGGGGGCTTTTTTTGGCAAAGACAGCGGAGTGTTTTGCCATTTCCTTCTCCAGCTCATCTGACAGATGGAGAAACTGAAGCAAACAGGGTTAAATGACTTGCCCAGGGTCATAGAGCTATGAAGTGTCTGGGGCCACATGTGAACCAAAGACCTGGCTCTCCAGATCTGACTCTCCAGCCACTGAGTCAAATTAATCTAGTCAAATCCAAATAAATCCAGTCAAATTAAAACTTGTCTTTTTTTTAACTGTGTCCATATTCAAAAAAGGTTTTCAATTTTTAAAAAAAAATTCTTTTTAGCTTTAAACCATTGGTAAATCTTAGCTCTAGAAAATGTGGAGCTTTCCTTTTGGGGAGAGGGTTGAGTGGAGGAGGGAAATCCACAAACCAGAGGACACTCATTCTGTGATAAATCAGCCCAGAAAAGGCCCAAACTTGAATTAGCTACACAATATAACAAAAAGGCCTCGACCATGGGTTCATTCTAGTAGCTAGTACTAATAACAGTTGGCATCTATGAATATAAAGTTTACCTAGAGGAGCGCATTTGACTGAGTGCCTTGGCCAGGGTTAGTTACGTGGCTCCCAAGTGTCTGAGGCAGGGTGGGCACATGGGCTGACTCCATCCATGGCACCACCCAGCCGCTCAGATAGAACAGGGCCAGAAAGGAGGGAACGGATGGCACTGGGTATCAGGAGGAAAGACAACCTCTCCAGCAAACACACCCTGTACGCCCCATCTGGAGCAAAGGGCAGACATGCTTCTAACCCGGCCCAGGTCTATCTCAGCTCCTGGTGCTGCGTCTGTGCTGGGGGCACCAGCCCGCCATCATGCCGCCGCCACCATCAGATGCCTCCTGAACACTGGAGGCCCTGGCACCGGCCGCCTGGCCCAAGGGCTGCCCTGGAAGTGAAGGGAGACCAGCGCCCATCGGGGCCTCCCCCGACCTCCTGACCTCCCAAGCGCCCTCAGCAGAGCGACCGCGGGGACTGACATCTCCCGCAGAATCTGCACACCTCTCACTATATGTTTATCCTCATTAATGCAAGGCTGTAATGATAAACAAATGTGGAGAGCAGGCCCATCCGCAGCCCTGATGGCTGCTTTTTCAGAGGGGAAGGAACGCTTGCTCAACAACTGGATAATCGCCTTTAAATGGACAAAGAGGTGATGAAGCATCACAGCCAACAGCACTTATGTTCTGTGCCTGGAGGCCTTTACACATTTCTGCCTCCTCACCTGGGAGGCTTTCTCCCTCTCTGTCAATCCCAGGGAGGCTCACAGGCCCAGGTCCTGGTCCTGCAGCCCCCTGCACAGTCCCACCTGTCCTCTTCTGGTGCTGTTTAGGACTTATCATCCAGTTAATTATATTTTCACACGTTTGGGGTCTCATTCACCGAGATTATATGTTCATCTCCTTGAGAACAAGTGTCACAATTCCTGGCAGTCCCCATCACACATGGGATCCCTAATCCATGCTGTGGGGCTCTTGGACCTCCACAAAGGCCTTCTGGGGTGCCTCAACCTGGCATGGGGTGGTCACGACCTCAGCTTCTCTGAGGCTTTGCCAACAGACTGAAAATTCTGGTGGGCTCTCCTGAGCTAGGAAGGCTTCGAGGGTGGCACTGAGTGGTGGCTGTGCGGGCTGATATAACCTGCCTGGGGATGTTCCAGGACAAGAGATCTTGCCACACAGGTCACTAAGGCATCCAGGTTTCTGGTTTTATACATAAAAGAAGATGATGGAGTGGTGACAGAGTCCTCAGCATCTTCCACCGAGATGGAGAAAGGTGAGGAAGGGGAGATATACAAGAAGGCCTGATTC